>NC_056737.1:1618623633-1618883633 GCF_019279795.1 Protopterus annectens
AGAAACAGCAACCTTTCTGGATTTAAGGAATCATACAGTGGTAAGACAGCAGTGGTGGCATTACCTGAGAAAATGCCCCTAACAGTAATGTAGGAAAGGGTTAAGAACTGCAGAACTTGCAGATCTTACTTCAAGATGCGCATGACTGTAGGATGTCACAGGATTATGCTATCCTGTCACTTGGATAGTTCAGCAGATGTTTTCCACATGTGAGCTCATTTCAGTATCTGCCATGGTTTTCTTGGGCTAAAATGTATTTTTGTGAAGTCTAGGCTTTTTCATTCCTTTTGTTTTCATGCTGAGTCTAAACAGGTTTCTGCTGCATGTGATCATCTGCTTTGCTTAAATTGTTTAGGTTCAGAACATGATGTTAACACATACCTTGTCTGGGCAGGGTTTGCCATCACTAGCACCAAAAGAGCTCCCTGTGGAATGGTATTTTTTTCCCTCACATAGTGGTGTCAAGTTTCCACTTTCCTGCATTTTAAGACGGTACCTTCTCTAAGCTGGGCAGGCCCAGGGAGAAGGAAAGAAAAAGGTACCCTAAATGGAAGAGGAAGGACAACAGGAAAAAAGGCATAAGTATTCAACTAGCTCAGGTATCCCTTGCATCTTGTGCCTCTTCCATCAGAACTGCCCTGCTCCCCAGTCAAGAAGATAGCTTTTTCTTGGAGTTGTGTCCTGCTCAGGGTTCTACATCTGGGGGAAGGTCAGTAACTAGGCCACGTGGGCCTGTTGAAGGCACATGTTCAGCTGTCAACATAGCATCTTCCTCACATATTTGTCACACATCTGCACCTCTGCAGATCCATTTGGTTATTAATTGTTTGCTGATTTTATTAGGGTTACCTGGTGGCTTCAGCCCAGGGTACACCAAGTGCCATGTTACATATGACATGCTTCACACAGCCAGAAGTTTGTAAACTTCTATAGAGCCTTTTTAGGTACAAGCCTCTTGACTTTGCTTCTCACATCTACAGCTGCTTTTGAGTTCTTAGATGGTGATACCTTGCCCTCACTCCCACTGCTGTCTGTAAGCAGGGCAGGATTCAGTGTGGGGGTATTCTCTGTTCATTTTTCAAAGTAAATATCCTGGTCCCAAGTTATCGACAAATATCCTAGTTCCAAGTTATTGATTCTAGGTATCTTTTCTGCTTACTCATGTGCAGGAAGTTCGGATTTCCTAGGCCTCCATGTACCGGAGCTTACCCTCAAGCAGTGGGTACTTCTCAGGCAGCTTAGCTTCAACATGTGGCATTAGTTGCTTGAGTTAGTAAGTGTCTCTTTCAGGGCACCCTTAACCTAAACATCACTTCAGCTTGTTGATTTACAGTTATGCTTCTTTTGTTTTTGAGATCAGCTCTCACAAAGTGAAGCCCTAAGCCCTATATCTTCTGAGGGAACTCTAGTCTCATCCTCCAAATCAGATGTGCCAGCCAATAGAAGTTCAGAACAGGCCACTGTCTCTGATTTCCTTTCTGGATATGTATTTATACATTTCAGCCATTTGTAAAGTCGAGACTCTGAATGCAGAGTCGCAGAATGTTGAGATGTAATGACCAAAAATATGGCCTTAGATGTACTAAGCCCAAGATTGCTATTTGGGAAGTGGAAAGCTTGCCCCCCCCCCAACAGAAAGCATGTTTAAAGGAGAAGAGCGGTGCTCAGTATTTGTTCCTTTCCTGAAGTTTTTTTTTTTACTTTCACCCTCCCAGTGTTTTGAGAATCCACAATCTGAATCTCGAGATTTCAACTGGGAATCTTTATAAATGTATATTTCCACATGCTGACAAAGGGTTTCTCCTTACTCTCCTCCCCTATGACTATCCTAAGTTTTGTGAGATGTTTCTGAGTAATGGGGGGGTGTATAGATTGATGGAGAACATTTTCCCCAGTGACACCTCCATCTGTCCTGTAGGTCTCCACGTGATCCCCATAGCTCTCAAGTGTACCTCATTACAAGGAACGTACCTCATTTGGGGTCTTAAAAAGTTTGTGTTCCTCGAAGTTCCCTCAAAGTTTCACATTGAAAGACTAAGTCATACATTCAGTGTTAGGAATTTTTTTAAGTGAAATCCATTGTAAATAGAAATGAATCATATTAATTCATTAAAAGATCTTCTCTATAAGTAAAACCAGCATATTTTAACCATCCTATGACCTTCCTAGTTGAAGTTGTTAGTAAGCCATTAGTATGTGTTCCACATTTTGCCCATTTGTTCCACATTATGAGGGCTAGTGCTCCTCATTTTGGACATGGAAGGTTGAGAGCTATGGTGATCCCTGGTGACCCACCCCAGGACTTAACACTTTCAAGGAACCCCCTTATTTTATAAAATTAGTAGCATGTTGATTTTGGTCACCTTTACCTGCCATAAGGCAAACTACATTTGCTGCTCAGAGAATTCATGTTTAGTTGGAGAGTTCCTGTTTAGATGTCAGGTTGGGAAAGTATTAGTCATGAATGCCTACACCTTAGACTTTAGTGGGCTGTCCTTCACTCAAAGAGCCTAGGGCTTTGGACCACTTAGTAAAATTGCTATTACTGTTTTGCACTTTGACAGCAACACTGGGCGGCGCAGTGGTGCAGTGGTTAATGCTGTCGCCTCACAGCAAGAGGTTCTCTGGTTCGATTCTCGGCCGGGGTGCCTTCTGTGCGGAGTTTGCATGTTCTCCCTGCGTTCGCATAGGTTTCCTCCGGGTACTCCGGTTTCCTCCCACATTCTAAAGACATGCATCTGGAGCATTTCTCCCCGGGCCTCCTCTGAAAACAGGATCTGTGGAACCTAGTCGGACTTTCCCGGTCAACAAATGTTAAATAAATAAATAAAATAAATAAAATAAAAGAGCAGTGAATTATCAGACCTATAAACTGTGCTTCCAGAGAGATTTATTGGACAGAGCCTTTGAAAGATTGTGGCTTTGCCGTATTCTGAGCAAAAAAATGACAAACAAAAAAAACGTTCAGCAGAGTACACACAGCTACGATTTCTGCCGTCAAGTGACTCATAGAAAGGGTGACGACTGATGACACTGAGCTGCACAGCGGGAATCAGCACTGTAATTGACCAGCACTTGTTATTTTGCTTCATGCCCTTTGCTGAGCACGTCATGGCCAACTTTACAGATGCCTCCTACAGTGAACCATTGCTATTCAGTTCTGAGATGGTTAAACATCTCAGAGCCGTGAAGGAGAAAGATAATCCCATTTCTGCTCTGGATGTGCCCTTCCACAGATTTCAAAGGAGTTTTAACAGATCCTTCAAAGCCATCTGAGGCTGCAGTTCCACAGGCAAATGTAGCTGTAATGCGAAGGTGAAACATGAACAATCCAGGAGTCAAACATCCCTTTCTTACCAGAGCTGAAGCTGTTGTATTTATTACTAGGGCCCTTGATGAAATCAGAGACAAAGGAGCTGCTTTTCATTTTTTTTCCAGTAATTATCCTTACTTAATCCCCTTCTGGTCAAGAAAAGTGGGAGGAATCTCTCCTTGCTGAGCTAAATAGAAGGCCATTTCTAGCAACATGTGGGTAAAGGAAGTGGCCACAAGGGCTGAGTCTTGAAAGTTTTGTTACTTACCCGTCTCATTGTATCGTTTCTTACAAACAGTTTGTCATGAAGAAAATGACCTGCCTTCAGGAGGTGGATAACCTCCAAAAAAGAAACCTATCACTTCTCCTTTGAACTGTGAGTAATTAGCTGTACTCCTGGTTCATTCTTATTTATAAGACAACAATTAGCCTAGTACTAACCTATGAACCTATGAACATGAAACCTCCTTTGGATTTGAATAGGAACTTATGCATGTACACCAATCAGTTCCTTATATCCTTCATGTATTTAATAGACTATATATGTTTTTTTTTTTGAGTGCCAGTATGTTTACTTATCAGGATCAGGAGACAGAACTGGAAGTTCATATCTGTCCCAGAAGGAGACTTTCATCTCTAAATCCAGACCCTTAAGTTGTGTCTATCTTTGGTCTTCAGGTTTCTATAAAATGGCCGTGGTGGCTAGGTAGTTACAAATGTAGCACATGCAGGTTTTTCCTTACTTGGACAATTAATTCCTGGCTGCTGTGATCTTCATAGCCTGGCTAAGTGTAGAAATTCTGTGCTTCACCTCTTCCAACACCTTGGCATAATAGTCACTGAGTCCATGTTTTAGTTTCTGTACAATTCCAGTGGAACCACAGTCTCAGATTCCCCATCACATTTGCAAGAATCCTCAGCTATGGTGGATCTGCTTGTGCATGTTGGAAGATCATTTGTTTTCCCTTCTCCAGTGGAGTATGTCAGAGTGGATGCCTCTTCCTTGGGGAGGGGTTTGAGTGTTTTCAGGGGAGGATGATCCAAGATGAAGCCAACCTTTAAGTCAACATCAGGGAGTGTCCGGGAAGCCAAAGTCTGTGGGTTCCTGAGTAGTGTGGTTGCAAAGCTGAAATTTAAAGGAACTGACAGAAGAACACCACCAGGAACGGAAAAAAAAACAATTAAGGTTAATTCAAGCACCAAAAGGGAAATTGGGTAGGGTTAAAATGGCCTGTAAGGGCAACTAACCTAGTACTTATCTGCAAACCTATGAGATGACTGTGGTCCTCCTAGAGTTGCAGGAGTTTCAAGAATTCTTGCTGTAGGTATGATCTCCATTCAGATCAAAAACTTGTCAGTAGTAAAATACATAAACAAGCAAGGAGGAACCCAGTCCTGTCCTGCATGTCAGGAAGCAGTAAGAGTGTGACAGTGGGTAATAAGCTTGTACTGCTTTCTAGTTGCAGTATACATTCCTGGGAAATCCAGCTGCATTGCAGACAGGCTCAGCAGGGCGATCCTCTTGCTTTACTTGTGGTCTGCCAGTCTGATGGTGGCTTAGGCCATCTCTAACTGCTGAGGCCATCCATTTTGCGATCTTTTTATGTCTTTGACCAACACCAAGTGTAGCACCTACTTTGCCTTGATTCCTCCGAGATGGGCAGTCCCTGAGAGACACTGTAGTTGAGCAGTGGCCTTCTGGGATCGTCTGTGCTTATCCTCCAATTCCCCTGATTCTGAGATTCTTACAGAAAGCCTCACAGTGTAGAGCAAAGGTCATTCTCATCTCTCCTTTCTGGCTCAGAGAAATTTGACTCCCTCTACTGAGGTTTCATTGCACATAGCTGCTTTAGCTTTTAGGTACAATTCCAGATCTTCTGTCTCACCCATCAGGTAAGCCTCCCCTGGATCTCCAGATTATAAAACTAACTGCTTGGTTTCTCTAGCTCCAGTGGTGATCATGAACCCTGCTTTGTCTCAGGATGTTGTTAGTATACTATCTACTTACCAGAAAGACTCATCTCAGAAGGTCTGCCTCAGTAAATTTAAGCACTTTGCTCTCTGAGTGACTTCTCATTACATCAGTCCATTAGAGGCCTCAGTTCCAGATGTTTTTCAGTTGTTTGCATCTTTATTTGATGCAGGAACCAGTTTTTGCAGTTGGTGTCAATTTCTAATTTTCTCCCTCAGCCACATTATTGTTTTATGTCATCTAATAGATTGTGCAAAGCCTTCTTGAGAGGAGTCTTTCTTTTAAAGCTGCCTGTCAAATAGCCTGTCCCTTCTTGGTGCTAAAAGCTTTAACATAATTTTCCTTTGAACCATCTTTTCTGACCTTTAATTTTTTTTTCCTTGGTAAACTTTTTTTTCATGGCCATTACTTCAGCCAGGAAAATTTCCAAATTGCATGCCCTGTATTCACTCAGGCCATGGCTTGTCTTCCATGAGGACATTTGATGTGTAAGAGGGCTGTATTTGGTGAATGCAGATAGCCTTCCACTAGTCTTGTTTGTAGAGATGACGCCTTTTATTCAGCTTGTGCTGATGGAGTTCATAGTAAATGAGAAAGTGTATATTTTTATATTAATTCTTAGCAGTGCAGATACCATTTTATCATTTCTTAATTTGCAAGAAGTATGCTTACTAGCGGTTGAGGAATGATCTGGAAGGTTCGGGGGTTAGTCATACATATTTACTTGGCAAATTACTTCACAAATTATGACTTTAAGCATGCAAGCATGGTAACCTTTGAGGAAAGAGTGCTGAGGTATGATCTAGAGATGATGAACCCAGTCATTCATCCATCAAAAAGGGTCCCCTAAATGCATATTTCTATAGAGAAAAAGGTTTCCTGAGAACCTACCTTGATTTGATCCCAAAATATCATTAAGCTAGTTTTCTACCCAGTGAGAGATGAGCAAGTAGTCCAATGCTTATGATTTATAGCAACAACTATAGCTCTGCTTATAAATGAGTTCTTTTAAGTGCACTAGTTTGTGTCTCTTTTTCTGCAAGTCAAGAAGGGAAATCAGTAATGCAGCAAGCTAAAATCTTTGAGAAAGCAGACTTTTCTACCACCAAGATGCCATCTGACTGCTTTCTGTTACAAGCATTCATCTAGAACATTGACTATCAGATTTAATCAGAATGTGGCAACATTTAACTCATGTACAGGAAATATGTAGAGCATCCCTAGATATAGGCTTTCCTTGTGAAGAAAATGCACATAGACGTAACACATACACACACATACACGTAACATTTACACACACACATTACAATATTTAGTAAAGAGGCATTTCTTATGAGGGTTGATAAAACAAGTTTTAATATATGTTGGAAGAAAAGAGGCCTTTTTATGAGTAGATATTTGCCATTTCTTCATTGTGCAGAATTCATGTTTCTCAATTTTTGTGAACAGGGGGTTGCAATCTAATGATCAACGCCACTAATTCATATGTGACAGTACAGACTTTAAATTTATACCACTGGCAACAACTTTTATAAGGAATGGGCATATTATCCCTCCCACTGCCACCATTTTGTATATGGGGCAATAGGTGTGCACTGCGGCCTTTATTTAATAGTCAGCTCTTGCCACATTCAAATAAGATTTACACTGTACAGCTACAGATCAGAGAGTGGGAGAGAGAGAGAGAAAGAAAGAGAAGACACACACACACACACACACACACACATACACACACAAAACACAGGCATGCAGCATTTTCTAGGAGAGGATTATGGTATCTCTCCAGTGCCAGTCTCTTTTCTACATCTTTATAGTAATGCTGCCACACTGTAGCATTCCAAAAACATTGCTATTTACCCTTAAAATAAGTTAACCATTAAATGCATTATGTTAGCACCAACTTGACCAGTAAGTCTTCAAAAGGCTGAAGCCAGCATTTATTTGTACACTATTCTGATACATATGCCAGTAACTTAATAGTAAATCATCAGTTATGAACTTTTAAAACTGAATATTTAAAATTCTTTACTTGAAATTACTACAATTAAGCAATTCACTTTGAAAACTCAAGTATACACACAACTATAAACCTGCATAAAGAAAATCAAAATAAATGTTTTAGACAAGTGGTATGGTATGTACAAGGGTAGTGTGACAGACAATATCTCTCCAGTGCTAGTCCCTTTTCTACATCTTTATGGTAATGCTGCCACACTGTAGCATTCCAAAAACATTGCAGTTTACCCTTAAAGTAAGTTAACCATTAAATGCTTTATGTTAGCACCAAGTTGACCAGTAAGTCTTCAAAAGGCTGAAGCCAGAATTTATTTGTACACTATTCTGAGACATATGCCAGTAACTTAATAGTAAATCAGTTATGAACTTTTAAAACTGAATATTTAAAATTATTTACTTGAAATTACTACAATTAAGCAATTCACTTTGAAAAGTCAAGTATACACACAACTATTAACCTGCATAAAGAAAATCAAAATAAATGTTTTAGACAGGTGGTATGATATGTGTGACAGAGGTGAGGTCTGCAGTGGGAGTGACAGATGCTTTTAAGGTGGAGGTGGGATTACATCAAGGATCATCTCTGAGCCCTTTCTTATTTGCAGTGGTGATGGACAGCTTGACAGACGAGATCAGACAGGAGTCTCCGTGGACTATGATGTTTGCAGATGACATTGTGATATGTAGTGAGAGTAGGGGACAGGTTGAGGAGACCCTGGAGAGGTGGAGATATGCTCTAGAGAGGAGAGGAATGAAGGTCAACAGGACTAAGACAGAATACATGTGTGTGAATTAGAGGGAGGATAGAGGAATGGTGAGGATGCAGGGAGTAGAGTTGGCGAAGGTGGATGAGTTTAAATACTTGGGATCAACAGTTCAGAGTAATGACGAGTGTGGAAGAGAGGTGAAGAAGAGAGTACTGGTAGGGTGGAGTGGGTGGAGAAGAGTGTCAAGAGTGGTTTGTGACAGACAAGTACCAGTAAGAATGAAAGGGAAGGTCTACAAGAGGGTAGTGAGACCAGCTATGTTATATGGGTTGGAGACAGTGGCATTGACAAAAAGGCAGGAGTCAGAGCTGGATGTGGCAGAGTTAAAGACGTTAAGATTTGCATTGGGTGTGATGAGGGTAGACAGGATTAGGAATAAGTATACTAGAGGGTCAGCCCAGGTTGGATGGTTTGGATGCAAACCCGGAGAGGTCAGATTGCATTGGTTTGGACATGTGCTGAGGAGGGATGTTGGGTATATTGAGAAAAGGATGCTAAGGATGAAGCTGCCAGGTAAGAGGAAGGCCTAGTATAAGGTTTATGGATGTGGTGAGAGAGGACATGCAGGTGGTTGGTGTGACAGAGCAAGATGCAGAGGACAGGAAGAAATGGAAACAGATGATCCGCTGTGGCGACCTCTAATGGGAACAGCCGAAAGAAAAAGAAGAGAGGTGGTATGTAGTAGTACTCTAAGAACCTCTTTGGACCTTTCTCTACCAGTATATAAACATATGTATACTTAATTTTCTGCCTGTCACTGTTAATCCTCACAAGCTATTAAACACAGCTTGAGGACTGTCTGGGAATGCAGTCCATCTGCAGAATCCAGAACTAAGGCAGTAACTGACTCCAACTAACAGTCTTTCTTTTTTTTTCTTTCTTTCTTTCTTTCTGCTTTTTAGGGAGTCCTAGGCAGAATTTTGTAAGTTTCTTCAAATATGGATAAAGTCCAGTATGGTACTTTCTAAGTAAGGTGGTGCATTTTTCAGTGTGCACTGTAGATGTGTGAATATTTGACAGGCTGATTTATTTCCAGTTTATTGTAGGTCTGTGTTTTCACATAAAGCAGCACATACTCAGTAGTATCCACATCTTTATGTACCATACATATTATGCATGTTATCTGCTGCAGGGATACAGTAAGTACTTTTCATGAAAAATATAATTACATTTACTTTAGCCTGAAACAGCTTCCTTACACTACCCACCCTGAAAACAATAAATATGTGACTTACAGCATTACCACTGATCTACAGAGAGGTAGTTTAGTTTATTGATGTATGTGTTATATCCAGCTTGATTTCAGCAGAGTAGTAGCACTGCGGTGGTGGTGCTGCAGTAGCGTTGTCGCCTCACAGTTAGACATTGCCCGTTCGATTCTCAGTTAGAGCGTCTTCTGTGTAGCGACATGCGTGAATGGGCATTCCTTCGTTGAAGGTTGTGCGTTAGGCCTGGCAAGCCAGTACATAAAAAAATCTACTACCAATCATTAGCGGACCGGAGTTCCGCTGTGGCGACCCCTAACCGGGAAAAGCCGAAAGACGCAAAATAAAGTAGCACATGTCAGTATGTTAAGTAGATGAAATTGACATAATGGCATAGATACAGCCGTGACTGGTTTGTTTGTCAGTCCAAGTGCTGGAGGAGCCAGTTGGGGGATATGCAAGTGAGTCATCAATATCAGCTCAGCTACTTGGAGGAGGGCCATTGTGGTGGGCCACTTGTTTAGAGGATGAAGTTGGCAGTGGTAATCTGGCATGTAGTACATAATGCTGGAGTTGGCACTGTTGTTTGGAAGCACACACCTAATTCTAGCTCTTCAGGCTCTGCTTTGACAGCATGCATGTTGTCTACCTGCAACAGCTAGTGGGACTTTGGGTCAGTAGCCCTATTAGCTCACTGGGATAGTAGCCTTTTGGCAGCCAGCTTTTGCTCTCCTTAACTCACTGTGGGGAAATGACTGTTAAGATTGGGGAATAAAAAGGCAAATTCATCACTGGAGGGTGCATTCTTGCAGGTAGTATAGAAAGATGTGGAGAAAATATTTATGTACACATTTCTAGTGCTGCTTTGAGCCCAGGGGGAGGTTGACCCTACCATTTGAGGATCAGTAATCTCTTTGAGCATGCCCCCTGTAGTACTGTATGCCTGTGGCTGGTATTTAGAAAGATATTACTTATTTATAAACATACATAGTTTGGATGGGTTGCATTTTACCATCTTGCTGTTTGTTTGTGTGCAGTTGTTTCTTTGGGACTTTTTACATTTGACTGTAGTTAAAAGAGAATAATTTAACAAGATATTTTATACCATATGAAATCTTACTCAACTTAATGTCTTTACTGTATGATGGCCTTTTCATTTGCTTTATACCAGAGAACAAGAAGTTATGTTTGTGAACATATATTTTATCTTGAGTACAGGAGGCAATGATGGTAGCTGTGGGGCAAGTATTAACAAATGTTGGTACTGACATTGTTATATTTGACAGAGAACTATCAAAGACTTTTTGTTTTGGGGAGTACTTTTTATGTTTTTACTAGTACGAAAATAACTGTGAATTAAGAAATGGCTAATCATGTTTTACAAGAGTAAGTGCTACATGCTGTTAGAGGTACTATTATTTGGAGCAGAATGCTGAGTTCGGAAGATGTTAGCAATGCAGTGTGACAGATAAGATGCACTGTTTATTTGCTGGCTGCCTGACTGTGTAGTGCCAAATTTCCATCACACGTATATCCTGTGGTGAACTGCACATTAGGAAGCCATTTGTATAGCATATGCAGTCACAGTTACTAGCCAGGATAGAATGGCCATATTGCTGTAAATGGGTTCATACTGCACATTTAGTTCATATTATTGGCTATACGGAAGACAATATTATGTAGGGTAATGGGGGGACAGTAGCTGTGGTTTGGTACATAGTTTCATAGGTGCGTACTAGGCTAGCTGCCCTGTAGGGCCATTTTAAGCCTAGCCAATAACCCGAGGTTAGAATTAAACCATGTACCTTGTGTCTTTGAGGTGAAGACCTTAACAATTATGCCAAACCCATCCCTTTTATATATTTTTACCTTGTAGCTCCATGTTGTCACCAGGGCAGAAAAGGCGTGCCACCAAGCCATGCTTGCTTCTAATGTTGTTATATGTTGCCTACATTTCCTTTTTTCCCTCACCTTTAACACCACAGTGACCAGATGCATAGAAATTGTGTCCTGATGTGTGGATAGCATTTGTTAAATCTGTTTAAGGTGTAGTTTCATGTGTTGAGCAAGAACATGTATTTACCACGTATGGCATACCTCCACTGGGGTTGTGCACTTTATCACATTAGCTGAGACTTCAGGTGAGGGAGTCCCTGTGCCGATTCATTACAGACAGCTCATTCCCAGTAGATGCCATAGTATATTTAAAAACAAAATGACAGCTTGTCTGCCTGGCCTAGCCCCTCAATCAGATTGTCTCTTGAGATATGTGAATTGTGCCCATCTGGAGCATAATTTATATGATTTGTTCAGATTAGGAATAGACTTGGGAGAAATTGCCATGGTAACTGATTATCTGTAGCTGGCGAAACAAAGAACAACAACGAATGTTAACCTGTGCCTAACAAGTTAACATATAATCCTTCGTCAAGGAGGGCAGAGACATTTTCATGCTGCCTTTGATATAGTGTACTTTAACGCAATGCATAGTCTACCCCTGCAGAAGTCCTTTTCCCTTCCCTTGACAGGGATATGTTCAGGCACTCAGTGTCCGTGCCTTGCCTTTCTGGCTTTATTTATGGGATTAATTTGCCTCTCAGGTGTGTCTCCTAATTGGTCATTGAAGGGGAAGCCTTTTTTTTTTTTTTTTGGAGTGATTTGTAGTTTCCTTTGCGGTGCAGCTATGTTTGTAATGGTATATTGAAGAGGCAAGCAGCTGTCTAGTGCAGAGATTATAGCTTAGTTTAATTTACAGAAAGTGATGGCCAAGATTTGAGTTGCGAGGGAGTACATAGAATTAACTAGAACAAGACTGTCCATCCACTGGCTCTCAGTCCACAAGTCACCGCCTGAGCATTTAGATGCATTTCCCAAAGTGCTTGTAATGCATTTGTAAGTGAGATATCATCTTTTGAATGTGGGAAAATTAAATTGTGAGAAATGCAGTTTGTCTTTAATGCTGTTTCGTTAAACCTGTAAGTAAATGTGCTGTGAGCTGCTGCAAGTAATTATTTTAAAGCTATATTGCTGCACGTTGTATAGTACTGTGGATTATTTCTTCACTGGCAGTTTTGAGGCGGCATTTGCCGTATTGAGAGTACTTGATATGTGGTTAATAATCTGTTAAAAGGTTGGATACACCCGTGAGAAGATGATCCTGGAAAAACATCTGACGAATCTGATGCCTGCCATCCAAAAGCAATTTGCATATGCTGTGTGATCTTATGAAAGGAGTGGCGTAATCTGCACTAGAATTTGCTCAGAATTGATAAAACTGGTTAAAAAGATAAGAAATAAATGAGTGAAACAGTTCTTGGATAAGTTAGTAATGGCTTGGAATAAAGGATGAGATTTAGATATGAAGTAGTATGGCAATATAGGAGATATGCACAGCACATGTGCTGGGGTGAGATGATTACATGAGCATTCATTCATTTTCTGATATCTACTTTATCCAGTACAGGCTGCATGAGGAGGCAGAGCCTTGGCATTCGGCTGCCATAAAGCAGAGAACTGTGCCTAGGAAGGATACCATACTGCACTCTTCCATGTAGTTTGGAAGATCGCCACTTTCAGTATAACGTATGTTTTTTGTTTTGATGTGGGATGAAACCAGAGCACCTTGCGGAAACCTATGTGGTCACAGTAAGAACATACAGACTTTGCACAACATGCACCCTAATTGGTAACTGAACCATAGTATGAAATGCTATGAGGTGACATTGCTAGTCACAGCACCACTGTGCCATCTTGGTTATATCGGCAGCACAGCATAAATTATTCCTGTTGGTACACTTCAGAATCAGTGTATGCATTTTTATGTACATGCATGCACACACACACACACATACACGCATGCACGCACACACACACACACACACACACACACACACACACACACACACACACACACACACACACACACACGTATTTTTCATGTTCCCAGATTATATTCACCTTGCTCTTCAATAAAGTGTGCTGGTATAAAAAATGTCCACCTAAATCTGGCAGTAGCTATTGACTAATATATACTTCATTAATTGTACTTATTTGTAGCACAGCGGCTATTGAAAATTAAGGAATACTGTTTTAAGGTGCTGTGTGCACACCATGTAGTGTGTTATGAACTTAATGATAGTGCATCTAGTATACCATAATTACGTTGTGGTAATAAAGCATGTAGTAGCAGAGCGTAGTATGAATCAGCTGTTGAAGTGCTGATAAAAGTAAGGCCAGTAGCCCCAAAAGACAGAGATGTTTTTGTCTTGTGGAAAGGGAGTTTTCCAAGACAAATAGTGGAGACTCTTGGGGGATCCCATAACCAGAAGAAGCTGTGAAGTATTAGGAACTTAACTGTGGATTCCTTGGAAACTAATTCTTGATGTATGATGCAGCTTGTGCGGAGTAGTGATTCTAGACAACTGCAGAGGATTTTGACATGTCTTCAAGACACTTAAATACTGGACTGACAAACCCAGAACCTTAATGTAAGCAGAATGTGTGTTGTTTTGTTGAAAGTGAGCTTTATTTTAGATTTTGCATGTAAATAAATTGAAGGTGAACTTAGACTGTTTCTTGTGAGAGTCACTTGCTACAGTACGTATCTTCTTTGATAACTTATTGCTGTTTCCTTGAAAGATGGCCATAATGAAAAGGTCTGGTTTATCCCAAACCATGATTTCTGTTTACAGACTCTCTTCACTTTCATATTTCTGCAACCCTGTAACACCGTTACGATCTCTTTCATTAGTACATGCTTTGACTTTAGATTATTGCTAGTCCTGACATTCATACCTTTCCTGAAAACACCGGTATACCTCTCACCCATACCATTTTTGGTGGTACATATCGAGTTTTAACCCTGAATTGCAGTCTGTCACAAAGTACTGATTTGGTCCTCAATGGGTACTATTTCTGTGGCTACAGCACTGCATGTACTAAAGTATTTTTGTGTGTGTATACGCCTGTTTAGCCCGAGTATCAGGTAACAGGGTCACAACCAGTAGCCAGTGAATGCGATGAAGAGGGAGGTATTGCAAGAGTAGCAGCACTTGAGGCCGGACTGGGAAGAAAATAAAAGCACAACAAAGTGTTGTCACTCTTATTTTTGTAAAATTTGTGACTAAAATTAGCCATGCCAGAGAATGAGTAACTTGAGTGGATGATTAGTAATTGAGTTAACAGTATCAACAAGAGGCTTCAGTCAGATAGTAGTGCTGTGGTGCTTATGGTGGATATACTAACTAACTCATGGGAGTTGTGATAAAGCAAGAAGCAGCCATGGAAAGTCTCATGGAGATAAATACTTGCTGTAACTTCTTTTATGAGTTGTGTCTGTTACTGATGGATTTGAACTTGTAGCTAAAGAAACAGGATGGCTATGGATATTTGATGTAAGAAATAGACTGAATCAGTGTGATTCAGATCATTGGTACATAGATTTATAGGTGTTTACTAGGCCAACAACCACAAGGGCGTTTTTAAGCCTAGCCATGCATCACAAATCTCTGACAAGTTCTGATACCCCTCATAAGTGTAAGCATGCACCTGGGAGATGAACCATTTACAGGATACCTGTGTCCATTAGAGACATAGGTGGCAGACCAGGGACGCATTTCTGGTTTCCCATCCAGTTGTCCAAGTTGCACTTGAAATGGGTTAGGGAGGAATTCTGCTTCACATGGATGGAGAGCCTGTTCCATAGATGGGGTAGTCTCTGGAAAACATACCTATCTCTCCAGCAGGTCCTATGTATGTCACAGGCAAGGTTTAAGTCTTTAGAATGGGTAATTCTGGTGCTGTTTGTTTTGTGGATATGCAGGAGATCCATTAGAGTGGGGTCTGACATTGCCCTGTATGCCAGGCATAGATTTCCCCTCAAAAGCCTGTAGGAGGCAGAATACAGGGATAGGGCCTTGAGGCGGTCTGCATAGGACATTTTACGTATGCACTGTATTCTTTTAGTGAGGAACCTCTGTGTGTGTTCCAATTCTTGGATATGCCTAGTTAGGTATATACCAAAGGGGGCATTGGACTCAATGACAGGTCTGATGAATGCCGAATACAGTGGAACAATGACTTCTTTGGACTTAGATGCCATAACTTTGTTCATAAGTTGATCAGCATAGAATGATTTCCTTACCACTGTAGGGACGTGATGGTCAAAGGCTAGATTACTGCCTATGTGTGTTCCTAAGTCCCTGACTACTGGGTCAACTCTAAGGGGTGTGTTGTCAATATGATAATTACCAGGGGTGGATGACTTCAAAAAGGGTACTATTATGGATTTCTTGGCTTTTAGTTTTAGTTGATGGCTCTGACACCAGTTGTTTGTCTGTGTCAGCCCCTCCTGGAAAACATTTGTGTCAGTGTAAGATTTAATGGCAGCTCCTAATTTGCAGTCATCTGCAAATTTAGTCAGCCAGAGACCACTGTCATTGGCCTTGACTTCTGAAAAATAAATGCTAAAAAGGAGCGGTCCAAGGACTGATCCCTGAGGGACTCCACTTGTGACTGGCCTCTTTGTAGAGGTGGACTCTCCCATTCTAACTTCCTGGGTCCTGTCTGTGAGCCAGTTGGCTGTCCACCGGGTGATATGCAGGTTTGTACCTAACCTTTTGAGTTTGTCAACAATGCCTGAGTGGGGTATTGTGTCAAATGCTTTGGCCAGGTCAAGGTAGGCAGTGTGAACAATTTTGCCCTCGTCCATTGCTTTGGTGACCTTGTCAAAGAAATCCATCAGGTTGAGTAGGCATGATCTTCTCTTGACGAAACCAAACTGGCTTGGGTCCAGTGTCTGGAGGTTTACTATATCTTTGTTGATCATCTCCATGATAATTCTTTCCATGGCTTTACATATAAGACTAGTGAGACTTATGGGTCTGTAGTTTCCAGGGTCTGTAGATGGCCCACCTTTGTGCAGAGGGATGACTGTTGCCTTTCTCCATTCATGAGGCATGAAGCCTGTTTGGAGGCTACAGTTAAATAGTAATAATTCTAGAGGCCCTGATAGGTCATGTTTCATGCTATTTAGAAGGCATCCTGGGATATTGTCTCAGCCCATTGATTCTGTGTTCTTGTTCTTAGAGAGAGCATTATGGACCTGTTCCCTAGTGATAGTAGGGGAGTTATATTTGATGATATTTCCTGAGGGAAGGTTGAGGGGGAGAGGAGTAAAGTTGGAACTGAATATATCAGTCAGGAGGTTTGCTGTATCTTCTGACTCAGTATAGGCGGCTCCATTCACAATGAGCTCTGCACACAATTGTGTATTGCCTTTCAGGTTGCGGACATAGCTAAAGAATGCTTTATGGTTATCCTTGGCCTGGGAGGCCAAATTCACCTCAGATTTGGCTTCGGTAGACTTTATTTGTCCTCTGAGTTGTTTGTTTAGTTTGATGAGAGTGCTTTTATCCTGCTGGGTGCTGCGCCTCCTAATTTTTGCCATGATTTTCTTCCTCCTGTTATACAGCCTATTGATTTTGTGATTCCACCAGGGTGGCTTGTATTTTGAGTTAGTACTGTACTTCTTCCTGGTGGGTACAACTGCCTCTTCCATTAAGTATCCACAGCCACCCTGCATCTTTGTTGTGAGTAGCAGGTAGATTCAGCCACATTAAAGAAGCAAGTTGACCATGGGCATTTTCTCAGTCTGCCTTCTCTGTCTTCTTGTTGCATCAGATATCCACAGCCACCCTGCTTCTTTAGTGCGATTCAGTCCACATTTACTTCCATTAAATATCCACAGACACTTTGTATCTGTTTTGTGATTCAGTGTTCCTATTTCCTCCATCAAGTATCTACAGCCCCCCTTCTTCTTTAGTGCGATTCAGTCTGCATTTACTTCTGTCAAGTATCTACAGCCACCCTTCTTCTTTAGTGCGATTCAATCTGTATTTACTTCTGTCAAGTATCTACAGCCACCCTTCTTTTTAGTACGAGTCAGTCTACATTTACTTCAATCAAATATCTAAAGCCACCATGCTTCTTTTATTAGCAGCTCTGTCTGACAGTAAGTCATTGCCTTCAGAGGTAGGAATAACTCACCTCATTAATTTGCACATGTTTTACATTGTGGCTGTGCATGCCTGCTAATTCCATGCCAGTGAAAATGTGAGTGCATATAAGAAAATATGCAGGACTTGGGGCTAATGACAAATAATTTACTGAAAAGTATGATATTTTGATAGAAGGGAAAAGAGATTATGTTAAATGTGTTTTTTTTTCTGGATGTAAGTTTGTCTGATATGCCTCGCTTGCTGCTGATACTAAGGCTAGGAAATAAAGCAAGGTTAGAGGGTGCAGTTACACAAGGCCGCTGTACTAAAGTTCAATAAAATACAGATAAGCAGAAAGTAAAAGTAGGGTGGGAGGAGTTATATGCTACTTGATATGCAAAGTATATGCTGATTACGTGTCTAGATTTTTTTTTTTTTTTTGCCAAATGTACCAACTTTTCAGAAACCTTTGCACCTATTTGTAATGTATGAAAGGTATAAACATAGAGTACTGTTACATTTGACATTTTTTGGAGGGGAGGAAGTGTGAACAAGTTGTTATTCTCTCATTTCTCAGATGGGGAGACTAAAACTTCTACAGTTTTTGGATTATGATAGAATCTGATGTTTTACACTTGGGGAAAGATATTAAAAAAAATACGTGATTAGACTAATGGTGAGTTAGAACTGAAACAATTAGTACTGTGACATTTATAGTAGCTGTTTAAAAATTATACCCATATGAACACTGCTGTCAGAGGAATAAGAACCATTTTATATTTCCTAAGAAACAAATTATTGCTTTCTTTTTGTGAATTTCACTGCCTATTAAATGTTTCCTTCGAGGTGGGGCATAGTGTCTGGTTGCTACATTACCACTGAAATGTCTGGGCAATTGATTTTAACACAGAAAGGTCTGGTGATTTGCCGTGTGTGTGTGTCTTTTGTTTTGCTAAGTGTGCTGAGGCCCATTTTCAGTGGAGACCTAAGAGTACTGTCTGATTATGTGGCTTCCAGAGAGTGACGGAGTAGCAAACAGAGACAGAGGGAATCAAACTCAGGACTACACAGTAAAGCTCATTAACAGTTCCTGGTTTTAATCCTCTGGACTAAACTGCCAGACAGTTTAGTTATTGTTGATAAATGTAGCCATCTGTAGTTGTGTAAGTTTTATAAATTCTTAGACTACTTGAGAGCTAATTGAGGTTTGGCCATCTCAAACTGTGAATACTGAAGGCTAGTAGGCTTGTGTTTTGAAATACAGAACTGTTTCTTGTTATTCATTAAAGCCTTGGATATGTTATTAAAAATTCACTTACAAATGCTGACAAATAATTCATCATATAGAAATATGCAGTTATTGCACACACAGTGAATGAGACATGTTAAGTTACCTTGGACAGTACCTCATGTATTGCTAAGTGTAGATTGTTTTAGTAGGGGGCAAAGGCTCACAGTCTTACAACATCAAATCCTTTATTTATAATGTATACCTGGCGTTGTGCTATTCCACCCACTCACAGGCACACTCTGTGTTTAATGTGTTGAACCTCTTTGTTTTCTTGTTTAACTCTTTGTTTAAATCTGTTTAGGTGAACTAAGTTTCCAGAACTTTTAAGTATTGGCGGTAACATAAACCCAATCATTTTTGCTCTCCTGAAAACCAGCATACAAAAACTGGAAAGTTTTCAAATGCTCTGTCTCGGATTGATTCTAAACATCAGTCTAAAAGATCACCACAAAATATTGACAAATGATGAGTCTGCAGTCAGCTTACTGCAGAACAAGAACTAACAAAAGGAAAATTGTAATGTTTTGGACATGTAATGTGGATGAACACCAGTTGCCTACCAGTAATGTGCCATACATGTACACTCTTTCTTTGCAAAAACAGTGGCTGTACAAATACCCTTACTTGAAACTTAAATCTACACCAACCAAATAAACAAGAATCACTACAGAGATAGGTTCCTAACTCAGTATATTCCCAGCATATGGAATAAGTTGCCCCTACAGGTCAAACAAAGTACTGCTTTGACTATCTGTAAGGTTAGTCTTGATGATTGGACAGAGTTCATAGGTACATAGGTTCACAGGTTCATACTAGGCTGTCTGCCCTAGGGCATTTATAAGCCTAGCCAGAGTGTGTTTGGCTTTCGCCACCCATTTTAAATTAATTTTGCTATGCCCTTTTTCGAGGTTAGTATACTGTGCCTCTGTCTAACAGTGACACAGAAGTGATACCCGGGGTAAACCTACGATCTCCCATCCACTCATCAAGATTCCTCTTGAAGAGAGGCAATGAGGGACACTGCCTAACCTGGACTGGGATTTTATTCCAGAGTGAAGGGAGCCTCTGGGTTATGAATCTGTTCCTCCAGCATGCCCTATTTATTTCAGTGCTGAGGTTCAAGTCTCTCGAGCGTGTAGCTTGATGGGATTTGGATTTTCTGAGGTGCAGCATGTCCATTAATTCCGGGTTGGACATGGCTTTATACGTCAGGCACAGATTGCCTTTGAGCAGGCGGTATGCCACTGAGTAGAGCTGGAGTTTCTTTATCCGGGCAGCATATGGCATCTGTTTGAGCCCTTTGATCCTCTTGGTGAGGTACTTTTGGGGTCTTTCCAGTTGCTGCAGGTGTCTGGTAAGGTACATCCCAAAAGGGGCATTGTACTCAATTATGGGCCTGATGAGGGATGAGTAAAGAGGCACGATAACCTCCCCTGATCTAGATGTGAATCCCTTCATGATTAGGTGGGCTATATAAAATGTTTTTCTAACCACTTTGGCCACGTGGTTGTCAAATGAGAGATTGCTATCAACTTGGGTCCCCAGGTCCCTAATTATTTCTTCTGTACTTAATGGATTACCACTTATGTGGTAATTTGTGGGCACTTTGTTTTTGCCAAAGGGGATGACTATACACTTTTTGGCGTTTAGCTTGAGGCCTTGGCTCTGGCACCAGTTGTCTGTTTCTATGAGGCCCTTTTGGAGGATGCTTGTGTCGGCTGGAGAGTCGATTATGGCGCCCAGTTTGCAGTCATCTGCGAACTTGGTCAGCCACAGTCTTTCCGTGTTGGCCTGTACCTCCGAGAAATATATACCGAGCAAGAGAGGTCCCAGGACTGAGCCTTGTGGGACGCCACATGTAACTGGTTTGGAGTCTGACATGGCTCCAGCAATTCTAACCATGTGGGTTCTGTCCTTGAGCCAGTTTGCAACCCATTTAGTGACATAGGGGTTTATATTTAAGCTGGTGAGCTTATCTATAATGCCTTAGTGGGGTATTGTATCGAAGGCTTTTGCGAGGTCCAGGTAGGCTGTGTGGACCACCTTCCCCTCATCAATGGCCTTGGTTACTGTTTCAAAGAAATCGACCAGGTTTAAGAGGCAGGATCTGCCCTTAACAAAGCCGAACTGGGTAGGATCCAGTGTCTGTAGATCCCCAATATCTTTATTTATGAAGCCCATGATTATCCTTTCCATAGCTTTGCAGACCAAGCTGGTCAGGCTTATGGGGCGATAGTTTCCAGGATCCGTTGAGGCACCACCTTTGTGGAGAGGGACCACTGTTGCTGTACGCCACTCTTTAGGTACATATCCTGTAGTAAGGCTGAGATTGAACAGTAGTTTTATGTTTGGGTTTAGCTCTTCTTGGAGTTCATGTAGGACGCAACCCAGGACACCGTCTGGTCCCATTGATGCTGTGTTTTTTGCTTTGGAGAGGGCGACTCTTACCTGAGCATCTGAGATGTCAGGGGTGCAGCACTCTGCTGGGATAGATATTTGCCCTTTTGGTGGGGGGGGAGTTTGCGCTGAACCTGCCAGCTAGGATGTTGGCAATGTCTGTGAGTTCGGTGTATTTTTTTGTCATTTTGGACTAATTCTGAGCATATCTGGGAATTCCCACCCAGGTTCCTAACATAACTAAAGAAAGCCTTGTGATTATCCTTAGTGTCCTGTGCAATTTTTGTCTCGAAGCTGGCCTTAGGCGATTTTATGAGTGCCCGTAGTTTTTTGCTAATACTGATCAGAGATGCCTTCCCTTTTTGGGATTTTGCTCTATCATGTAGTAGCTTCCCCCTTCTATCGTATAGTTTGTTTATGGCTGGGGTCCACCAGACAGGACGTCTGCCTTTGGAGGATTGGGTCTTGGTTTTATTTGGGATTGCATGATCCATGCATTCCTGAAGGTGTTCATAGAATGCGTTTATAAAGGATTCTGCGGTCTGGGCCGTATTTTCCACAGGCCCTGGGGCTTTGAAGGATTCCACCTTGGTTTTGAGGAGTGTGAAATTTGCTTTAGAGAAGTTTTCACTGTGGTTTTCTGGGCAGGGGGTGGGGTCGGGATGTGAATATCCAGTGAGATTAGTTTATGGTCTGATCTTACCAGTGAGGGATACACTTCTGGTCTGGAGCATAGAGTCCCCATGTTGGTGATGATCAGGTCCAGTATGTTTTCCCCTCTTGTGGGAGTGGTAACAAGTTGTTCCATAGCATTTGAGTTTATAAATTCTAGGAACCTTTGGGCTAGGGTGTTGGAGCTAGAGTAATGCTCCCAGTCTTTGTTTGGGTAGTTGAAGTCACCCAATATAATGGTGTTTGGAGAGACCTTCATATTTTCCAGTGTTCTCAGGAAGGTCGAGTGGGGTTTCTGGGTTTGGGAGGGTGGTCTGTATCAGGCTATAAACTGGAAAGCAGTTTTACCCACTGTTAGTTGCACATGGATAGTCTCTGATGCTTCGTGCTGTGCCACCAACCTGGAGGTGTGGGTATCTTTGACGAATATTGATACTCCCCCTCCTTTTGTGGTTCGGTCCAAGTTTTGGGGCCGAAAAGCATGGTATGAGGTATAACCTGGTAGTGCTGGGGAGCTCTCGGGAGCCTTGAACCAGGTTTCTGTTACTGCACAGATATCGATGTTCTCTATGCTAAGGAGAGGTTCGAGTGCATGCATCTTGAGGTTTAGACTTCTGGCGTTGAGTAGCATTACTCTTAGTTTCTTATCCCTTGTGATACCTATGGAGGTGGGTTTGTCTTTTGAGCCTTGCCTAAAAAAGGCACTATGGGGGTAGCAAGAGCCTTTCCCAATATCCAAAAGCCCAGGTGACAGGTGCAAGCCGTCCCTAGCGAAGCATCGTGGCTTGTCGAGCATGTCATCCCAGGCTGACAGGCATTGGATCCCCTTTGAATGACACCAATACTTAAGCCATTTGCTGAAATTGATCATCTTGTCTTCATATTGTGGCATCATTCTTGGTGAGGGTAAGATGCTACTCAAGGTCAGGGTCATACCGGCCTGGGCTACATGCTCAGAGATCTCCTCTATGTCTCTTTTCATGTAGTCCAGGGAGGTATGTCTCAGGTCATTCACACCAGCATGGACAATGACTGAGTCATATTTGTACTTGCCTTGGAGTGACCTGAGTTCTTGTGTTATGTGGCGGATCCTAGCGCCCGACAGGCAGCTCACCGTGACCTTCTCTTTGTTCAGCCTGGTGAGCGGGACGTTAGTGTGCCTAACGATAGAGTCACCTATTACAAGTGTATCAGGTGTGTTGTTTAGCCTTAAGGGCTGTGACTGTTCGGCGCACTGGCTTTGTGAGCTATGTGTTGCATGTGTTTTGTTTTGGGGTAGCGGTTGCTTGGGTGTCTCCTTTGGAGGTCTCTGCTGCTTAGGCAGATTTTTATTTAGAGCCTCCGAGTATGTTTTTGTGTGTTTATGTGTTTGGTTTGCTGTCGTGGTAAGTCTGTGTGAGACTGGAATTGTAGTGAGTGTGGTTTCCTTCTCCTCCTGACTGGTTACGCCAGTACTGAGTTGAGAGAGCTTAGCCTCCAGTTTGGCTATATGGTTGCATCTCTCACATGTGTTGGAATTTGTTGGGAGGAGGAGAGGGTTGTCTGTGTACATGAGGCAGTTGTAACATTGCCTCAAGATTCCCAGATTCACCAGCTGGACCAGAGAGGAGATTGACAAATGACCTTTGGACATGCTAGAATAGTATTGGGAATTCCTTTATAATTGAAAAAAAGGGCCAATGGGGAGCAAGGTACTCAAGGGGAGTTTGTGAGGGTGTAGTGCTTTTAATTTTTTAGTGCTGACTTATATAATTGCTTTAGTGAGCAAGTGCCAGGTAACTTAAATGCAATGTGTTACAGGTAACTTAAATGCAAAAACGACAAACAGTAACTTTCTTTCAAGTCAAACAAGGAAATGAGTACAGTAAGCAATGCAGATATCACTAGGGATCCACAGAAGTGCTGAAAAGCCATGTTTTAGGTGGAATTAGCGTTTCAGGGAAATAACAAGCAAACAAACAACAAGCATACAAACAAAGCTAGATTCAGCAGGCCTGGATCTAGTCTATGCTACAGCTAACAAAGTGTACCAATTTCAGTAAGAAGCAGTTCAAATATGCAGGCACTATAAGCCTTTAACCAGAAATTCCCAGCTCAGAAGGGCAGAGTCCAGCCTCTCCTCCCACAAGAGTGCAGACCACGAACCTTCTTAATGTAAAATAACTGGTCTGAAGCCCAAGTGCCTAAACCAGAACTAATACACTTTTAGAATAACAGACACTGAGCCCTCAATCAGCAGTACCCAACTTAGAAGGATGTAAGCTACCTGTCCTACCACCACAGTGCAGGCCACAAACCTTCCTAATGTAAAGCAACTGGTCTGAAGCCCAAGTGCTTAATCCAAAAGATTTAGAATGATAGCTACACTTTAATCAAGTTACTACCAAGCAGTAATAAATACAATTGAATACTTTAAAGAATGCCTGGATTAGTGCTCAAGTTATACAAACAAAGCTAGATTCAGCAGGCCTGGATCTAGTCTATGCTACAGCAAACAAGGTGTACCAATTTCAGTAAGAAGCAGTTCAGATATGCAGGCACTATAAGCATTTAACCAGAAATTCCCAGCTCAGAAGGGCAGAGTCCAGCTTCTCCTCCCACAAGAGTGCAGACCACTTACCCTCTTAATTTAAAATAACTGGCCTGAAGCCCAAGTGCTTAAACCAGAATTAATACACTTTTAGAATAACAGACACTGAGCCGTCAATCAGCAGTTCCCAACTTAGAAGGATGTAAGCTACCTGTTCTGCCACTACAGTGCAGACCACAAACTTTCTTAATGTAAAACAACTGGTCTGAAGCCCAAGTGCTTAAACTAAAAGGCTTAGAATGAGTTACACCAAGCATTAATAAATACAACTGAGTACTTTTAAGATGACGCAAAAACAAAATAAAGTAGGAAGAAACACAAATACAGTAAAAGCAGATAAAATTTATTTATTTATTTTTTTTGAGTGAGCAAATGAAATGGGCCCAGGAGTTACAGGACAGAAACAAGTGCAAATGCAGGCCTACAAATCAGAAAGTTGAGAGAGATGGAAGACCACCCAAACGGCCAATAACTACAAATTCTGGGCCAGAACCACTCCTTATGTGGTAGACAGGTTACCTAATGCTTACCACTCCCACTGATAAGCTAGAAGGCTTCCCTCCAACACAGAAAGGCTTGGGGGGCTCAGAAGCTTACAAACAGTCCTGGATACAGCAAATCTGTATCTGGAACACTAATTACAGGAAAGGTAGGAAACAGGCTTACAATTTTTTTTTTCAGAAAAGTAGCAAAAACAGTAGTAAAAACAATTCACATGCAGTGCAAGCTGGCACACTTGAGTATGTAGCAATATTAGTCCACACACAGTTTGAAAAAATGCAATTAAATTAAAAAGGACTAAAAGCAAGTGCAGAAAGGGTTTATTAGGTAGAATGCGGTAAATAGATGGGACTGGGGGAGTGTCCTAGATCAAATATACAGTGGGTGGGCACTGCAAACGCCACCAAATTTAAACTACAACCAAGAACAGGGAGGGGGAGTGGGGAAGACAGTTTCAACAGAGATGTGAGGAATCACAGTGCAAATTATAAAACCCAAAAATATATACTGATCTCTGTATATTTCCAGAACAGTAAGACAACAGATATCTAAGCAACAATTTACCAATACAGAATAATACAGAAAAATATACTCAGCTCTATATATTTGCAGATAGTCTTGTAAGGCTGTCTCTCAGCACACAGGTTTCAATTATAACAGGACTGTCATGTACAGCCCTGCTGTATTTGTGAGGTGAAAAAGGAGGCGCAAACTTTAAAGTGTCTATCTAAAGGCGTGTATGGCTAGGTCTGTTGTGGTCCTCATGATTGCTTGCCTTGTATTGTTCCCTTGTTAATCATGTTATGGTAGACTTGCATCCACTACACCTGACAGCATTTGATGAAACTGCCATAAACAGAAGCCAATGCAGAGCCATTTTTGTGATGCTATCCCAGTTGGTGGCTACATTGAAGAGAGTGGTGCCTTATCAACATTTATACCACTAAGTGTTTAGGTAAGATTCATAGTAATTTTAGATTCTCATTTTGTGAGAGTTCAATTAATCTGCATAGTGGAGATGATGTGAGAAACTTGGAGCTCACCTCTTTTCAAAACATTACCTACTTCATATTCAGATACTGAGTCAGGAGAGCTCTCTGTCTTTTCCCACACTCCTTTTAATAAAACACTAGAAATTGTTTTCAGGATATTGATCTGTAACTTCTTCCCTTACTGTAATTAAGTCTTATTACTGCAAAGGTTTCTTCCTTCTCTCAGCTTTTTATGATAACCATGTCAGTTCTACAACTCATAAAGTTTGTTATTCTTTGGAACTTGAAAATGCATGCCCTATATTTATTTATCTGTTTAGTGAATTAATAATTAATTAATGACTCGATTAAATTGTTAACTGGAGTAAAATGCTTTGCCAGTGTACTTTTTTCCGATTTAGCACAGGTTACAATAACTAAGCAGAACAAATACATAAAGTACGTCAGACAAGTACAGTCATGAAAGGCTGTGTGATTAAAAGTATGGCAAATAGAACAGTCTTCCTGCAGATGCAGAGACCCTAAGCAATAAACATATAAACTATGCACATCTGAAAAATGAATTTTATTGCCCATTTAGAACACTGCTTAAACCCAGCAGCCCCTTTCTCAGACACGATCTTAACTTTAAACATGACCACCAATGACAAGCCAAAAATAGTAACAACCAATCTAAGTCTATGAAAGAAGAAAGATGTATATATTTTTTTTAGAAAAAGCAAAAGAGAAGAAATTCCAACAATGGTACAAAATGACTGCAGTAATGTAGAAAAGAAGATGAGTTACTAATGATAGTAACAAGGATTACCAGACAGGTAAGAAAGTGGACAAGATAAAAACAACATTAACTACAGTATTAAGAACTACCAGAAGGTAAGATAAAGGGTGTTTTATGGGATGAAGATCCCAGTCCTGACCAAATGGTGTCCACAGCCTTCCAGAATCATACACTTACATCACAGGCTGAAGTAGTCCATCCTTTTAAAAGAGTCCCCAAAGCTTTGGATTGATGTGTTTTCATCACTCTTTCAACTTTGTCAGTGAGGATGTTGGACTTTGAAACCCTCATGTTGTATTTTCAACATAAACTCCTAGACTAGGTTGCTGAAACTGTAGATGTACGTTAGCACATTTTTGCCCTGTGTTCCTTGTTGGCTGTTGCTTGGTGAGTGTGTTTCTTTTGCGGCAGTGTAGGGTTTCATTGGTTAAGGTTTCTTCCACAGCTTCACTTTTTGGTATTTTACATTGCCTGTACGGTTTCCTCCCACCTACTAAAATGTGGTTGTTGAATGGTTACTCTAAATTTGCCATATCTGTTGCATGTAACCTAAGGGTATAAGAAAGACCACTTACCCAGTTAACAAATGTCTGGCTGCTGATGACTATTATTTGCTTATCTGTATAGTGAGCTTCTTATCTCAGTTTGCTTTGATCAGTCCATTATAACCTATTTCTGTTCTGAGTAGTGAACTGTATAGAGTGTAGAATGATGTCACAGAGCTGGATCTGAGAAGGACAGAGATCAGTATAAAAGCACAAAATGGTGGTGACAGATTTGTTTTATTCTGTAGTCTGTTTGGAAAAATAATGTTTAATTTACAGTGTTGCCGTATAAGCATTGATGTAAAATGGCTTTGAATTACATTTTGATGTTTGTGATGGTCTAGCTACATGAAGACTGACTTCTCAAGCTCAGAACTAGGCTAGGTGGACATCTGCCTCTTAGGAGCATCAGCTCACTCCCTGTGTAAACTGATGTCCACCGAAGTCATTTTAGGTCTTTCTTGCTGTGGTTTGAAGTGTATGTACTGTGTTTGTATATCTGTAGCCCACATTGTGTGTCCTGATCTGTAGCTGTGTTGGATAAATATCCCATTGGGGAAGGAGAGATTTTCTTAACATTATTGATGTATTGTTTGCTTAGCTGTAGATGGTGCTGTGTAGTTTATTAAGGTCAGACATCCATTTTTGTTTTGGATACGTACCCTCAGAAAAAAGACTGGTGCTCTTATAGGAGACCAGTTTCATACGCAGACTTACATAGCCTTTGAATTTTATGTTTAGGCAGAGATAACAGCATTAAGAGGTCTAGGTTTCCCAGGGGTTTACTTCAAAAGTTATTGGTAGAAGAGAGCATTCCCTGTAAAGCTATTTGGATTACAAGAGAATTGAGGCTTTGACTAATACTACCATGATATCTTTCAGTTCCTCTCCAGTGGCCACCCCCAAGACACAGAAAAATGGAATAAGGATAAAGCAGTCAAGGACTCTAGTGATTCAATAGTGTCCAACAACCATGCTCATTGAAAAGATGTTGGTCCTAGAATATTTTGCAGCCCCTGACTGATAAGTCTCAGGTATCCAAGATGTCTAGTGAAACTCTTGAGAAGAACCATCATGCCTCCATGTCAAGGCACTTCCCACCATGCTGAGGGGTCTTGTGGAAAGTTCTGATCAGACATTCTGTCTCAGGTTCCTGTGGTTGAAGTGTATTTTGTTGTGTGGAAGGGGAAGATGTTCAGCCACCATTGTAGTGAGAGTGGATGTTTTGGATCAAAACATGTAGGTTCAGGAACTGACAGCCCCACTCAGTATGACTGGTGTGAGATTACAAACCCTACCACAAGATTTCAAAGTGCTTAAGCACAGGACTTCTTCCCTCACCACTTTGCAGTTGCCTGGCCCTAAGACAGCTTTTGGACCTTAAGTCCTTTTTCCAGCCTGTCCTGCTAACCCCAGGAATAGATCTCCTTGGATTAAGGGTTCATGCATGTCTTGCATAGCCTACAGCCCAGTACAGATCAGTCTTCAGTGTATAGAGTTGTGGCTAATAAAATAAAATAAAATAAAAAAACACTCCCAAAGAGAGATACTGACTACTCAGACAGTCAGGATGAAGAGTTTGACTCTCATGTGTCCTTCCCATTCCCCACTTGGATGTCACATGAACACTGATGACACCATGTCCTCTTCTTCACGCAAGGAAGAAATTAATTTGGAGATGCTCTTTATGGAATAAAAGACCACTTGAAATGGGAAGCCAGGGGAGACATATGGGAAGCCATATCAGATGCCCAGAAAAGGTATTTTGATTTACTGGGCCTAGATAAACCTAAACTTGTGGTAATTCCTCCAGTATTGGGAGATGTTCTTCGTGTTTCACTGTTGCAGTCATCACATTTGGGTTATCCCTGCTGGGTTAGCCCTTGGCCGGCCTTAATTCCAGAAACTTAGTATTTCTGTGTCGGTTGCTGTCACTTGAAGACTGATGTCAGGTTGTCAGGGGTATAAAGGAAGGCAACCGATGCCATTACATCAGTCTTTCTTGCCATGGAGCCCAAAGCAGAAGCAGTTCACATGAGTGCCGGTCGGCTGCTACCTGAGTTTCGTTTCTGAATTGAAGTCTTCGAAAGCTAAGTACCCCGTTGAGGATCCTTTTTTTGGCACTAACTGATGTCAGAAAAAGTTAATAATTGTCTCGCCTGTGGAAAGCAAATACCACACCGGGACTTCCCCTCCTACTGCATCACTTGTCTAGGCCCAGACCATGACGTCCCTCATTGTTGGTTCTGTGCTTTGTTTAACGCCAGAACTATTTGTCGTCAGGCCTTATTGTAACTGGCTATTTCCATTTACAGTCCTTCCGTAAGCCATCCGACAGCAGAACTTCTGAAAAAATGTAATGATAAAGACAGAGATAGACCGCACAGGACTAAACCTTCCAATGATGCTACCGCCAAGCTGGTCGTCATTCCTCCAGAATTTAGTGAGGCACTTTTGCAGCCCCTGATATCCACTTCAGTTCATTTGCAGGCCTCTACTGAGACCCTTTTGCCGCATGATTCTTCTTCGTATAAGGATCCTGCAGTTGCCTCTACCTTGGATGGGCCCAGAGCCGCTGTGCAGACACCTGCTTCTGAGGAAGTTCTTCGCAGCACCGAATCCAGACATAAACCAACACTTCCTTTCACGGCTTCCGTTCTTTCTAAACCAACCAAGTTCCTTAGGCCTAGGGGTCGAACCACGCCCAAGAAACCGACTTCCAGCCATTCTTTGGCACCTGCTCCCGTGCCTCAGTCACAAATGCTTAGAATGGCAGAGGACCTTATCATGCTGATTAGAGGAAGCCAAGCCACACCCTCAAAAAGAAAAAGAGATCTGTCTCCAGAAGTTTTGTCTGAACAAGATTCAGAATCTGATCCATCTGACTATGAAGATGTGCAGCCCCTCTACATATGAGGATATACACCACAGCTACTTTTGCTATCAGGGCACTCAATTGTCAGTTCCATATGCTTAAATATCAACAACATACCTTGGAACGTCTTAAACAAAAAATGTCCTCCTTTCCTGCATGGGCAGAATCTAAAGATTTACAGGAATTAATGCGCTCTGCTGGTCAAGTAACTAAACACACTTTGCACTGCGGTTTTGACACCATAGAAGCTTCTTGCAGGGCAGCAGTTACTGAATCTATCATTAGAAGACATGCATGGCTTAAGGAACAACCCCTGCCAGACCATGTCAAATCAAAATTGTTGGATGCACCATTGCACAAAGATAAGTTATTTGGTACTAAAGCAGAAGAGGTGTTAAAAAAGATGGGGAAAAAAAAGCAAAATCTATGCAGACTGTTAAAGATTTCTTACAGATACAGCCCCCTAGGTTCAGCAGGCATTTTCCTTCCAAGCACTGATCCTTTCCTGCACCTAGTAAACAGGGCCAGCCTAGGCCCTGTGGAAACAGACCTCCAAGACAGCAGTCCAATGGGTTGCAGAGATCTAAGCAGTAGAATGCCTCCACTTCAAAACCAGGGAGTTCTAAGCCACCCCCTTATGGCAAAAACTCACAATGACTCACTCCCTCCCTACATTGCCTCTGTTCACCGTCACATACCCCTAGGAGGAAAACTCTCCCTTCACTCAAGTACCTGGGCCACCATTACCAAGGACCAATGGGTTCTGAACATTATGTTTCAGAGGTACAAATTCTCCTTCCACACCCTTCCAACCCCCAAAGGGTTCCCAGATCTACCACCAAGCCAGTGGGCAGAGGGTGAAAAGCAAATCCATACCCTGCTCTCCTTGGGAGCAGTAGAACACGTTCTTACAGAGCAGATAGGCCAAGGCTTCTACTCCAGACTTTTTTGGTACCCAGAAAAGAGGGCACCTGGCGCCCCATCCTCTACCTGCCCATTCTAAACACCTTACTGGTGATTCCAAAATTCAAAATGCTCACCCTCCAGCAGCTGCTACCCATGCTGTCCAAGGACGCTTGGTAGTCACCCTGGACCTAAAAGAGGCCTACTTCCACATTCCCAACATGGAGTCCTGCAGAAAATATCTTCGCTTCAGGCCAGGATCTCAACACTTTCAGTTCTCTGCACTTCCCTTTCGCTTATCTACTGCTCCCAGAGTTTTCACAAAATGCCTGGCTCCAGCCATTGCTTTTTGCAGACAAAGAAATATTCAAATGTATCCCTACTTAGACGACTGCCTTTTTCAGGCAGACAGCCAGGAAAAGCTCCTCAAAGACCTGGCCTTTGTAAAGGACGTACTCCGTAGGGTATGCAATTAACAAAAAGAAATCCAAACAGGTACCCACCAAAAGGATAATCTTCCTGGGAGCAAGTCTGGACACAGCATCCCAGATGATATGCCTAACACCAGAAAAACAAAGTTTCGTATCAGCTTATTTCTCTCAACTAGCCACCAGGCCCCAGCTTTCTGCAAGGGAAATCCTGCAAGCCCTGGGGTTCATGGCATCTTGCGTACTCCTTATTCCATATGCCAGACTGCATATGAGGAAACTTCAGTGGTACCTAAACAGCCTTTGGTGTCAACACTCTCAAGATCTGGAAACTCTTTTACCTATTATTCCTCGCCTGTGGGAGGAATTTCTTTGGTGGGCAACAGCCTGCTCCCACAAAAAGGGACTGCCCTTCTCCCCACACCCCGCCACCCAGACCCTCACTACAGATGCATCAGACTATGCTTGGGGTGCACACCTGGACAGCAGGTGCATACAGGGCCAATGGAACCCCCAGCACCTCCCCTGCACATAAATCTGAAAAAGATGATGGCTGTGCAGCAGGCCTTGATTGCTTTCAAACCACTTCTCTCTCCAGGGGTTCTCCTGATGAAAATAGACAAGCAGGGAGGACTCACTTCTACCCGCTGTGCAGGCTGGCCATGACCCTTTAGTTAAGAGCCTCTTTCCTGCAGCTATACCTGGTAGCAGAATACCTGTCAGGCTCTCTCAACTCCCTGGCAGACCAATTAAGCAGAAAGCTGTTGGACCCCCACGAGTGGTAGCTCAACAGAAACACCTTCTTACTATAACTCAGAAATGGGGAACCCCGGAGGTTGACCTCTTTGCCTCCCACACCAACCATCAGCTCAGCAAATTCTGTACCAGGGAGCATCACTGCATGGCATGGAAAGTAGATGCCCTGTCCTTCCCCTTATAAACGCATTCTATGAACACCTTCAGGAATGCATGGATCATGCAATCCCAAATAAAACCAAGACCCAATCCTCCAAAGGCAGACGTCCTGTCTGGTGGACCCCAGCCATAAACAAACTATACAATAGAAGGAGGAAGCTACTACATGATAGAGCAAAATCCCAAAAAGGGAAGGCATCTCTGATCAGTATTAGCAAAAAACTACGGGCACTCATAAAATCGTCTAAGGCCAGCTTCGAGAGAAAAATTGCACAGGACACTAAGGATAATCACAAGGCTTTCTTTAGTTATGTTAGGAACCTGGGTGGGAATTCCCAGATATGCTCAGAATTAGTCCAAAATGACAAAAATACACAGAGCCCACAGACATTGCCAACATCCTAGCTGACAGGTTCAGTGCAAACTCCCCCCGCTCCCCACCAAAAGGGCAAATATCTATCCCAACAGAGTGCTGCCCCTGACATCTCAGATGCTCAGGTAAGAGCCGCCTCTCCAAAGCAAAAACACAGCATCAATGGGACCAGATGGTGTCCCGGCTCGTCCTACATGAACTCCAAGAAGAGCTAAACCCAAACATAAAACTACTGTTCAATCTTAGCCTTACTACAGGATATGTACCCAAAGAGTGGGGTACAGCAACAGTGGTCCCTCTCCACAAAGGTGGTGCCTCAACGGATCCTGGAAACTATCGCCCCATAAGCCTGACTAGCTTGGTCTGCAAAGCTATGGAAAGGATCATCATGGACCTCATAAATAAAGATATTGGGGACCTACAGACACTGGATCCTACCCAGTTTGGCTTAGTTAAGGGCAGATCATGCCTCTTAAACCTGGTCGATTTCTTTGAAACAGTCACCAAGGCCATTGATGAGGGGAAGGTGGTCCACACAGCCTACCTGGACCTTGCAAAAGCCTTTGATGCAATACCCCACTCGGGCATTATAGATAAGCTCACCAGCTTAAATATAAACCCCTATGTCACTAGATGGGTTGCAAACTGGCTCAAGGACAGAACCCACATGGTTAGAATTGCTGGAGCCATGTCAGACTCCAAATCAGTTACAAGTGGCGTCCCACAAGGCTCAGTCCTGGGACCTCTCTTGTTCGGTATATATTTCTCGGCGGTACAGGCCTGTCCTTCCCCTATGCCTTTCCTCCCCTACCTCTCATTCCCAAGGTACTGATCATAGTAAGGGAGTAAAAACCAAGGACCATTCTTATAGCTTCAGACTGGCCCAGACAGCACTGGTACCCCTTGCTGCACAGCCTGTCCCCACTGCCCCCATGGAATCTCCCTCAGATTCCCAACCTCCTTATGCAGAGGACAGGAGAATTCATGCACCCCCAATTGCAGACACTCAATTTGGCAGCTTGGCTTATAACCTGACCTTTGACCAATCTGCCCTCCTCAGTAAATAGGTCCTGGATGTTATCCAAGAAGCCAGATGCCCTAGCACCAGAAAGTCTTATGCAGATAAATAGAAAAGGTTCTGCACCTGGATCCAGGCTAAGGGAGCCAATATGGCACAGCCCTCCATCCCTCGCATACTGGATTACTTAGCTGACCTACTACACAGTGGTCTCTCTTTCTCATCTATAAAAATTCATGCCTCTGCTATTTTTGCTCATTTTCCCACTGAGCAGCCTCTTTTTTCACACCCTCTGATCAAGCAGTTCCTCAGAGGGGCTAACAACCTGAGGCCCTCCAGAAGAGCACCAACACCGGCTTGGGACCTTAACCTTGTCTTAGAAAAGCTCACCCTGCCTCCATTCAAACCAGTTTCTTCTGCAGAGCTAAAATTTATCACCTGGAAGACAGCCTTCCTCCTGGCTATCACTTCAGCCAGAAGAGTGTCTGAGCTGCAAGCACTCACGGCAGTGGAACCCTTCATCATCTTCCATGCAGACAGGGTATCCCTCAGAACTAATCCATCCTTTATGCCCAAGGTGGTTTCCAGTCTTGCTCTCAACCAATCCATCCATTTGCCCACCTTCTTTCCTAACCCTCAAAACAAGGGGGAAAGGATCGTGCACTCTCTAGATGTGCACAGACAGCTCAGATACTGTCTGGACAGGACTAAACCCTTCAGAAAATCTGATCAACTGCTGGTTAGCTTTGCTTCAGAGGCAGAGGGCAAAGCCATCTCCAAGCAAACTATTTCCAAATGGATAGCACACTGCATCCATTTCTGCTACAAGCAGCATGGCAAGCCTCCCCCCAAAGGGGTCAGGACCCACTCCACCAGAGCTGCTTCCACCTGTGCAGCATTCCTCAGAGGAGTCCCCACCAGGGACATCCTGGAGGCTGACTCTTGGACATCTGTTCACACCTTTACCAAACATTACCACCTGCCTCTCTTTTCTAAATCCAGGGCAGGTTTTGCCTCTGCAGTCTTTCAGGGCATGCTAGCCAGCCCCTAGCCTCCTTGACTGCCTCCACCCTTTCTTCAGCTTTGGAAATCTACCCGAATGACTGCAACAGTGAAACACGAAGAACATAGTACAGTATTGTTCACTTACCATAAATGTAGATGTTCGAGTGTCTTCACTGTTGCAATCCTGGTTTCCCTCCCTCCATCCCCCTTTTTCTTTTTGTTAGCTTTCTTCCTTGTTGTTCTCCTTTCCTTAGAAGGGACATATTGGTATTTTGTTTTCACTGGTGGGGTCCTGCCACCACAGCCTGGCCTCCTACTTTGGGTGTTCCTGACCGGTTAGGGCAAGAAAAACTGATGTAATGCCATCGGCTGCCTTCCTTTATACCCCTGACGACCTGACATCAGTCTTCAAGCAACAACAACAGACGCAGAATACTAAGTCTCTGGTATTCAGGCTGGTCAAGGGCTACGCCAGCAGTGACAACCCAAATGTGACGACTGCAACAGTGAAGACACTCGAACTTCTACATTTATGGTAAGTGTACACAACTGTACTTTTTAGATTGTGGCTTGTTAGCTGATTCTAAGGAACCAAGCATCCATCTCACTTACCCTAAGAATCCTGATAGGGTTTGTGAGTCCCCCAAGTTCATTTTGAAAACCTGAAAAACCCTGTGGGTGTATCCAGAAGTGGTGTTTGTTTGTGGATCCAGAGAAGGAATCAAAACTGGTGCTTCCTCCCAGTACTCTTCCTAATGATGCTGATCCATTTTGGTAGGGAAGTATGTACAGCTGGCATTCTAGCACATATGAGAGATATTAGAAACCAAAAAGAAAGCAATGCATTAGCAATGCATGTGATGCAAAAAGGGAACACACACACTTTTAAGTTCCTGGTTCTCCATATTATTCGTAGAAATAAAAGAGGTGGAAATATTACTAACAAGGATGGATTATTAAGTTCCAAGCAGAGAGACCACCTGGCCTAAACTCCAAGGTTTCTTTAAAACCATTTCTTAGAAACAGGGCCTTGAAGCACTGATGCTCTAGTTATTTAGCATTTTTATGCTTTTTTTATGTAGCTTTTAATATTGTAACTAGAAAATTTTAGAAATGTACCCCACATTCTATACAGCCTCTATGTGTTTCTTCTTTATTATCGCTGGTTACTTCATCCAGAGTCGAGGACTTTATTTCCAAGGGCTACTCCAGCAGTGATAACCCAAATGTGATGACTGCAACAGTGAAGACACTCAAACTTCTACATTTACGTTAAGTGTACACAACTGTACTTTTTAGATGATGGCTTGTTAGCTGATTCTAAGGAATCAGGCATCCATCTCACTTACTCTAAGAAGCCTGATAGGGTTTATAGGGTTTGTGAGTCCCCCAAGTTCATTTTGAAAACCTGAAAAACCCTGTGGGTGTATCCAGCAGTGGTGTTTGTTTGTGGATCCAGGGAAGGAATCAAAACTGGTGCTTCCTCCCAGTGCTCTTCCTAATGATGCTGATCCATTTTGGTAGGGAAGTATGTACAGCTGGCATTCTAGCTGTAAGAGCTATTACCTGTCAGACACACATGGTCAGCTCTTAGGTTGCTGTCCTAGACGAGATGGAAAAGAAGTGTGGGGAGGTGTCTGATATGGATTTGATATTGATTTTACTGGATGTCACACAGGCTGTCAGTCAGGTAGCTTAATACTTCCAAGATGTGCGGCTGGGATAAAGCATGCAGGAAGGCAATCAAAAGGTCAGTAATTAGTAGACATGCCCGCTTTATTTATTTTTACATTTGTTAGCTAGGTTAGTGCACTGATCCAAGGACCTTTTTCAGGAATGTCCAGGGCCAGGATGGATGAACTTTAAAAATTATTAAATTTGCAATAATATTTCTATGATGATTACAGCAATAACTAAACTTGCAAGAGTGTTTTGCAAGACAGGACATCATCGTCTCACAAAGTTGATCATAACTGCATGAATTGTTTTTTTATTTTTGAAAACAGTAGCATGTCAGAGTATCCTGTGAAACATTAGTGTTAACAACTAAAGATGAAAAACGCAGTAAGTTAATAGAATAACTGCATACAATAGAATATCAGGGAACCTGAGTAAACAAATGCAGTGTCATACAAAATTGAAAGAGCAAGTATTGTGTTACTTATAGGCAGTAATATCACACAGTTGAGTGTGCCAGTATTAAATTAACAACTGAGAATATTTTTTGTTTTAGTTCAGTGGGTTATGTTGCCCATGAATTAAAGGTTCATTTGAATCATAAAAAAAAATTGTCCAGTTATGGAAGTAGTGGGTGAAGCATCTATGAGCCTTAAAAAAGATAGGAGTAAGAAGAAATTGGTTTGGAGAGAATAAAGATGAATCCAGTTATTTTTAGTAATTAAAAATGTAAGTTATTGTACAAATGCCTACACAAGTTTGAGAGGGATATTAAAAGTAGAAGTACTTTTAAGTTCATATAATGTGAGGATGTTCACATATTTGCATCTAAGATAGTTTAAATTCTTCTGTTATTTGTTTATTCTTTGAGAGCATTAAGGCAGCTGAAGAAATGGTGTTTAACTTTTGCTACCTGACCAGGTGTGTTAGAGCAGGTGCATTGGAATTTTTCTTTAAGGTGTCTTTTGAGAATGTTTCTAAGTGTAGGTACATATCGTGGGATGTTGTTCCGTGTAGTGGGAACAGTGTTTGAAGGCGTTTTCAGAGTATATGGAGGACTAAACAGAAGATTGCCATCTGTGTTTCTTAGACAATATGAGCTACTTCAAAACTGTTTTTTTTAACTCATTACAGATAAGTGTGCCTCCAGGTGGCTCTGCAGTTAACTCCTATTGACGTCTGTAGGCGTCAAATATTGTTTGTTCATATTTACATTAATAATTCCAAAACCATGCTACATACAAGGTATCAGAAGATTTTATCTTAAAGCATGCATGATGGCAGACACAATTGTATTTATATTTTACCTCTGTCTATTGCAGCTAAAAAGATAATGAATATTATTTGTATACTGTTTATTTGTATTGTAACAGTTTTCATATTTCTCTAAATAAAAGTTCAGATACCACAGACAGAAGTGCATAGCCTCATATGAAAGCTCACAGCTGTATGAAGAAAATCCTGCTCACAGTATGTTTTGCTTAAATAATTACTGCGATGTCACAAGCTGTTTGTACAACGTTACAAAATAAATATTCACTTCCTTTATTTTGGCGTATAAACTCCAGTTTAAAGAATCAAACTGAATCAATGCCACCAATATAAGAAATACATTTTTCTTGACTAGTTTACCATTTAGTTTTCTAGTAACACTTACAGTTCCACAGATACGGATATTTGAACTGTAAGGAGATAACTTCATTTTTTTAAAGGCTGAAGCTACACCCACTGGGAGTTAAAGGTACACACTCAAAACAGCTCTACTGGAGGGAATGAGTTAACAATATACCATAGTTATCATTAATTAGTTTGAATGCCGAGGTATTGAGTAGGAAGGATACCCAAGTTGATATTGGGAGCCAATTTGACATATTGTTAGTGAACCAGTTGCATTTGTTTTGAAGGCTGAAATGAGTAAATCTTAACTTAATCTAATGATAGAAAGTGAGTACTCGAGCCTGTGTGTGAGTACAATTCTAACATTTATAACAACAACTTGTGTATTTTTGAAGTAGGTACAATATTACAAACCCTACCAGAGGATGTCACAGTACATCTCCTTAATGGATTCAGGATAAGGATCTGCTCTTTGGTAACACCACTAATGAAGAACTCAGAATGATTCAGGAATGGTGGAAGGGCAGGCAGTCAGTGAAATAGCTTTTTTACTCCATTATGCCCAGTTATAGCAGGATTACGTCAGAGTCCGGGCCCTACATTTTTCATGCAAGAAAGAGGAAAGCAGATAAAGAATAAGAATGGTAGTACAAGAAAAAATATGGCAAAGACCAGAAGGGGCAGCCTGGGGCCCCTGGGCTCTCTATCCCCTAAGGAGCAGGTATTGACCACATGAAATCTTGTCTAGAAGGCAAAGATGAGTTGCCAAGAATGCTATTAATGGCATCTGTTTGGTCCAGATAGCATTGTTTCTTCCTTCTCATTCAGATGTCCAGGATGAAACCTTAAGTGCTGTCCTTGCAAATGGACCTCCAAAGTCAAAAAACAAATGCCCTGATATGCCCTACTTAACAACAGTAAATGTTCAGTGCCTGGTTGATTTAATTGTCTTGCTGTTTGAGAGCCAGTTCACTTAGCATGTACTGAGCATACTTAAGGATGCTGGGAAGCCTAACACAAGGAAATATTACTTAATCGAATGGACTGGAAGAAGTGTGCCACAGAAAGGATCAGGACCCTTGCACAGCATTGGTGTCCATGATTTTGCAGTACTTAAAAGAGCTGTTTATTTGTGGCCTGGTGTATGCTGCTATATAAAGGTACATGTCTCTACCATTCCTACGTAAATGCCTATGGCACCCTCCCAGCTTAGCATTCGTGAAGCCTGTCAAACACATCACAATGTAGTCCGTTAAGACCAGCCATCTAGGCTAGAAAGGCTGTTAACCTGTGCATTGAACTTGAGTTATGCCATGTAAAACGTGGAAAGCTGACACTGTCCATTTTTGAGCATACTTCCTCAGCCCCTCTCATATCATGTATCCAGTCTGGAAAAGTGTTTTTATTTATTGCGGTTTTCTGGCCAGTATCTCCTCTTTCTGCCTACAGAGACCCGTTTGTCCTTCTGTCAGGTCAGGAGTCTTCCAGCCCATTCATTCCCCAGTGGAGGTGAAAGCTGTTTGTTAGGGTGAAGGCAATTCTGCATATCATGCAAACTGTTATATCCCCACCCCATCACCAGCGTAAGAATTCCGCTGTTGCTGCCATAGGAAGTGCATGCGTGGTTCTACTTATATGCACCTGCACTTTTTGCATGACCAAAATTCTAGCCTGGACTTACTGCCATTGAAACACCTGTATTTCTGTAGGTGTCACCAGTGCAGCAAGAAGTCAAGCTGCCCCCCATGGGTATACTGACAGTGGCCAGTCACTCCCATCATCCCTTGGCCAGTCCCTCCAATGCCTGTGCTGCTCTCCAAACATGGGTCATATGGGGAGAAGTTACAGCTTTATCCCTCTGCACCACAGTGGAAGAGTGTTTTGTTACAGGCCATCACTTCAGCTAGTAGGACTTTAGGAACTACAGGCACTTGTACAGGAAACCCTTTTTAGTCTTCCATAAGATCATGGTCTGTCATGAAACCATCCCATATTTCTAGACTAGTGACAAAGTTTTCCTTAACTAAACTCTTCAGTTGACTTGTTTTCATTCCTAACCCCAAAAACAAAGAAAAACATAATCATTATTCTTACTTAAATGCCTATGGCACTACCTAGATAAAATCAAGAACATCAGAACTTTATATCAGATGTTTGCATCCTTTGCATGCAGGACAGATGCAAAATAGTTTGTAAGCAGATTTTAAGTTTCTAAGTGTCTGGCCCCTTTGTTGCATTATGTTCTGTTGTCCTTTTCATGTGAAAAAGTTGTAATGGACTGAGAGCACTTACAGCATTATGTGCACTGCAGCCATAGTGCTCTGTTGGGGGAGGGGGGACAGTTAGAGGACATGCTATTCTTGAGGGAACTGTCTGGTCCTCAGTCCACACTTTCTCCAAACACTATAGCGCATACATTGCTTTCAGGGCAAAGACTGGATTTGCCACTGCCATTCTGCAGGCTTGTTACTGCTCACCCCATCCAGCCTATCCATCTCCATAGCCTTGTATGCTCTGTGATGTGAATCATCCCATTAGTAAGGAATGCTGCAGCTGTGAACTGTACGAAGAACATAGTTGTGTAAGAACTTAGTGTAACAGTAGATGTTTGAGTAGATCACCACTGTTCTTTGGCATTCTGTGCTGGGATGGGGTCCCCTATCCCTGGGCAACTACCCATTCCCCATCTGTTCCCTCAGGGCAGGGCCATCTCACAAAGGGACATTTTACAGTTACTGGCATTTAGGTGTAACAAGGATACATTACAACAACTCTATGTAAAACAAAACAAAACACATCCTCCAGAGTTTCCTCATGCTGGGCTTCCCACTTATGCACAATACTTTTTTCTTCCATTTCTCACATTTTACCTTTTTTACCCAATGATGGCTTGAACAGAAATGATGATTAAGGAAAGACATTCAATGTTGCTGTTCAGCTTTAGTTTTCCTTCCGTCTTTTCAATATACTTTCTTGACCAAGACAGCACAGTAATAACCATTTAGGAAATAACTCAAAAAGAATTTCAGTCTTATTTTTTCTTTCAATGAAGACAAGTTGTATCCAAGGCTTAAAATTCAAAGCTGACAAAATAGTAGCTCAAAATAAATTACCAAGTCAGTTGTTGTGAGGATACACAGATCAGAATACTGCCTGCCTCCCTATCCTCCCAAAAAGACAGTCTGCCTATGCAACCCCTCTGGGTGTTAGACTGGGGGGAAGCAGAATTCAATGGCCACAGTCATATATTCAAGTTCAACTTCTGAAAAAAATAAAATATATATACCTACCTACCTACTCTCCCCCCCCCCAAAGGCAACCAGTTGTATAAATGTCTGTACACAAGCATCTGAGCAGGGATGTTTTAGGATGTTTGTGGTTGAGGACTTTATCCTAACAGGGTCATATCATATAACTCCATCCAGGCTAAAAGTGTGCAATCAAAATGAAAGCAGGCTACCAGATTCCTAGAAGATACAAGTGTCTGAATGCTCTGTGATATATTATATGCCTTACTTTTGAAATATAATCACTTGCTAGTTACATTTTTATTGATACCCTGAAGAATAATGTGTGTATTATTGGATATGTGCATTGATAAAAATCTGTGATAACACACACACCACAGCAATGCTAATTTAGTACTTATTTCTCAACTTATTTACCTCAGTGAGGAGTAAATTAATATTTGTCTCATAATTTTGCTCTGTCACAATAAATCCAGTAATCAGATTTTTATACTGTATTGTCTAAAATGCATATTGATGCAAAATGTGTTATTATAGTAACTTTTAAGTGAATTAGAGTAATATATAAAATGTGTTATTATAGTAACTTTAAAGGAATTAGAGTAATATATAAAATGTGTTATTATAGTAACTTTTAAGTGAATTAGAGTAATATATAAAATGTGTTATTATAGTAACTTTAAATGAATTAGAGTAATATATAAAATGTGTTATTATAGTAACTTTGTAAATGAATTAGAGTAATATATAAAATGTGTTATTATAGTAACTTTGTAAATGAATTAGAGTAATATATAAAATGTGTTCCTAATTTTGAGACACTATTATGCTATTATTTTTATCACCGACAGAATTCTTCAGCAAAGATGTTGAGAGTTACAGTATCAGTTGTTCTGCCAGTATGTATGAAACCATTTCTGAAGATTAGAAGCATCAGCTCTTCTTAAACTCCACAGTCTGCAATGATCATTACAGCTTTATCCTAACAGGGTCATATCACAGTCCCTGTTCAGGTTAAAGTGTAATCAAAAACTTATTTTTTCTCCTCAAGTCATTGATGATTGTACCTAAAACTGGCTATGTTAATTTTAGTGAAGAGGATGTCCACCATCAGGGCTTAACCTAGGCTGGGGCATTATGTCATTAAATAATGTTACTATAACTAAAGATGTGTGAATTTTGAAGGAGATAAATATGAGTTATTATTAATTACCTGCAAATATCAAGATAAGATAACTTGCTGTGGTTGGGGGGCCCCCCCAGGACCAGGGGGCCCCAGCACGACCAGGGGTTCTGGTGCTAAAAACCCTAAATATGCCTCAGGGCCTCAGGCATGCTGAGATATGGATAAAGTTGGAGAAATCCTTTTTCTCTAAGTCTCTCCTCCAGAGGATGTACAGCAATAGTCCTGCTTGGTTAGGATCCTTAGGGCCTTGCTAGGGATTGGGTAGGGTGAATGTCTGCTGTATTTCTAGACAAGAAAGCTCTGAAATGACACAGGAAGAGGTCTGCTTTGTATAGAGTGTCCTGATATCCATAGCGAGCAAACATCTGTCTAGTCTGGAGAGGAAAGTGTGGTGAGCTGTACAAGTCATACATTTGAAGTACCAGTAGTAAGGACTACTGAAACAATGAAACGTTGAGTGTCTACTGTTATGCTAAGTTGTTGCATAATTAGACTTTACAAGTTCTGTTTTATGTGGGTACTGGGCTTGGAGAATCGTTCTTTTGACTGCACATTAGTGACTCTATCACTGTTGCCAGGTATTCAGGACCATTAGTGGTTCCTGGCATTGCTGCAGTATCCACTATTTGTTATTTCTCTTTTTACTTTCAGCATATTGTAGTCTAGTTGTGTGCTGTATATGTTAGTGTCTACCATACTGAATATGTTTTTGAAATTGATGCAGAATTAGGTGTAATGCTTGCATTATTTCGAACCAGCTACACTTCTGTGTTACATAATGTATTGTGGCTTGTCTTGGCCACCTTGCTTATTTAGCAAGCAAACAATCTTGGATATTAAAAAGCATTTGATTTTCATGCATTGTTTCGATTACTTGTTGTATGCAAGAGTCTTCCGTGTACTTACCTGGTGTTTTGCTTTGCACAGTTATCTTGTAATTATTGAGGAACTCAGACTTGCAACTTTAAAGCTTGCTCTCTTTTTTGTCCCGAAAAAACATGTGTAGAATCACTGGTGATGTCAGGGTATGCTTAACATGAGATGCATCCATAGATTTTAATAGAGATGCCCTGCACTTGCACCGAAATGTATGTATTAAAGTGTGTGGACACATGTCCACACTTCCTACCTTGACATCACTGGTCAGGAAATTCAGACTGTTGAGATAAAGAAAATGTCTTATTATGTAGGATACAGTAAACAAGCAGGACAAAAATAAAAAGAAGTGGGAGGAAAACCATCAATGCGCTTTTGAGATCACATGCTTTAGTACAAATGGTGTTTTACATCTGTAATAGAACAGTTTAAGGATTTATCTTTTTTTTTCAAGCTGGTGACAGAAGTATTAAGACGAGGCATCCAGTAATTTGAAGCATGTTTGTCTGTACGGGTGCACATGTGCATGTATGTGTTCAAAAACAAGTTACATCGGCAGGTCAGTTAGAGGAAAAATACTCCAGAATTCCTAGTTCAGAAAGGATGTCCTTTTGTTAACCCCCCTCAGTTCTGCCTGGGGAGAAGGGAAGGGGGAGGAGGAATGGTCTAAGCCATCTGGTTTCCTGGTTTTGTTTTTGGGTATCTTAAAATATCAGTAATCAGTAGAACAGACTTGCTTTGTTTGTTGTCATTACCAACCCTGAATTTTGGGCGGGAGGTGGTGTTGAAGGTAAGAAGTCTGACTTTTAATACAGCTCAAGAACACTCATTTCATTTAGCTTTTCTGTATGTATTCTTGGTTGCGTTTAAACACTTTTTATTTTCAGACATTTGCTTCTCACTTAGAGTCTGTTCATGTAACATGCAGAAGAGAGGATGCTGTGTAATTCAGGGATCAGTAATAAAAAAAAATTACATTTTTTTTTTTTTTTTTTGTAATTTTCATCTCTGACCACAGCCTCTGTCCCAGGGGTACTTTTTTTCTTGTGGAAGAATGTTGTGCTCTTGTTATATGCCTCACTATTGAAAATAATCGACTTTGGTATAGTTATTATACTTGAATGATCAGTAAAAGAAAAATCAACTCATTGGCATTGGCGTAGGACATTTGCTTAAGCTGCTGGTGACCTGAAGCTAAGAATCCGGGCTCTATCGGCGTATGGTCTACTGTGATCAGTGTACTACCCCCAGTAAACAAACAAACATAAATAAGTAAATATGTTTAGACACAAGAAGGACTGAGTAGTGGAAGGCTGACTTACTGGCTGAAAGGTGTGAAAGGCTTGCTTTGTGCCTAGGTGGTAACTGACAAGGAAAAATAAAATAGAATGAATAAATTATGCAAGAGCATGTGTTTACAAACTGAAGATATGGTTTATGTTAAGCACAGATGATAATATGAGAAGCCCCCCCCGCCTACCAAAAAAAGTGTTTACAGTGCAGAGATCTTGGAGACCAAAGAAGCAGCTCTTGTTACTGAATAGGAAGAGAATGGTAGTATGTGGCGGTTGTAGATCTCCGGAAGCATTAAGTTGTGAAGAGATGGTAGGTTTATGCCAAAAAGAAAGGAAGACTGGTTTATTTTTGTTAGATATTTTGAAAGTGATTCTCTTCATCTATTCTGATAAGTTGCCACGTTTTTGTTGACCTATAGGCTTGTTTAGTTCTTTATGTAGATATATATTTTTTAAAATCCTCTATGGCACTTTGTGATGATGTGCAGCATGGATAACTACATAATCAAACTTGCCTTGTCATGGCACTATGTGCTTGAGACCACGGCTTGGCAGGCAGTTGAGATGTTGCAGGTAAATGGTCACTCAGTCAGATGGATCATGTACATTAGGCTTGACAGGAGAAAGAGACGACTTGCATTTAATATTGCACTTCCCCTTTATCCTATATTATCCTTTCTCCACCTGTGTCATGCCCTCTGGAGTGGTCCTGTGGATCTCCTGTCAACTACCCATTTCAGTAGTCTACATCCTTTTCTGTGAAGAAACACCTTTTGTGATCCAGGCAGTAGTAGGTTCCTACAATCTGTTGTCTCTGCATCCTCCTTCCTCCCTTTGTTCTCCTGTTCATGACAATCCCTTCACATTTCTCTCACCTGATCTTGTATTCCGTTATCACCCCCCATCAATTTTGGTCTCATTTCAAAAGGGCTGTAACTCTTCTAGTCTCTTATCATATTCCAGTCCTCCGACAGATCTTTGTGATATTTTTTCTAGATTCCTTTCATCAGCCTGATGTTTCTTTTCTTGTATGGTGTACAAGGTGTGGTCTGAACAGGGCATGTATAGAGTGGAAGCCATTGCTTCTGGAATTTGTACCCCTTAGAATGAACAGTTAGGCCAATAATTGCAGCATCACATCTTCCAAAGCTTGCCACAAAACATCTGATGTTGGAATCAGCAAACGCTTCTTCTGAAGAGCACCACTTTGTGCTTTACATTTAAGGTTGCTAAATTTACCCACTCTCACACTTCAGTGTGATTAGAACACTCATTTTTTACACCATACTGCACAAAGTCTCTAGTCACAGATAGTCTTTCCTATGTAATTGTTTAAGAGAGTGGTGGTAGTATTGGTTCGTAAGCACCTTGAGCCTCATTTTCCCAAAGGATTTGTTCTCTGTAGATGGTCAGTTTGGCAGACACGTGGTATATTAGCAGCCAAAGGACTGTAGACTTGCACTACCTTTTCAGGCAGACTGCACTTCTGCTGAGAATGTTCTCTTTCTGTATTAGCTGTTCTCATACCAACCATTTCATCTGACAAGCAGATAATTTGAACTGCAAACTTCTGTTTTCTCGCAGGTAGTTTCTTTACAGGAAAGGGGGGGGGCACATTATTCTTCTGTGCTAGTGCTTTCTTGTCATTGATCCCTTTTTATCTTTCACTGATGTCATTAATGAGTTGCTTTCTGTAGTCAAAAGTACAGGCTTCAGTTCTTTCCATCTCCATTTGCCTACTGTGCAACTCTGATCAAGTCATTCAGCCAGACAGAGTAACACCTGAAAAGGAACACTCGTGTCCAGTGAGTTTCCCTATTTAACAAATATGCAAGAAGTTTTTTTTTGTTGATCCTTTGTTCCCTAGTTAACATATATGCAAGAAGTTTTCATTGCTAATCCTTTGAATGGGCAGCAACACCTTCAGCTAAAGATCTTCCCTATGTATATATATATATATATATATATATATATATATATATATATATATATATATATATATATGTATGTATGTATGTATATACATGTGTGTGTGTATACATATATATGCATACATATATATATATATATATATATATATATGTACGTACACACACACACACACACACACACACACACACACACACACACACACACACACACTTTATTAATTCTGAAACTTGTTTACAGGAGAGAAAATGAGAGGGAGCAGTTGGTTTATTGGTCCAACTGGACATGCTTTGCAAATTTGATACTGAGGTCTTGTTGTCTTTAAATTCATATTCCAGTGACAAAGCTTCTCCTTTCCTGCCTGTCAAGATTAGGTCTCCCATCCTTTCACAGGCTGCAGCACGCTTCCTCTCTTTTCAGTAATTGCAAGAGCATTAAGCCTATGAAACAAAGTAAATCCAGTGTTTAAGGGATGGTAGTAGCATTTTACCTTAAAATCTTACCCGAATAAATAGGAACAGTTTCCTTCTTGGAAGCTTCCCTTCGGTGGTCTTGTACACCTACACATTTTGGCCTTTTTTTTATGTCATAATGCCAGTTGCTTGCCTCAGCTGAGACTGCAGAGTGTTGTCTCAGAGTTACCTTTCTGCTTAGACAGACAGATCCTGCTGTTTCATGTGATCTTAGCTTTACATTAGAAGAAGTTCACTCTACCTCACTTTGCAGCAGCTCATTCATCCAGTCTTAAGTTTCTCCGTTGGGAAACTCTTAATGTGGTGGCCCTTATGCTTAGTCAGAAACATTTTAGAATTGTGTGCTCTTCCTGATTGTCCTCATACTTTGTGTTTCACAAAGACAGGGTGGAGAAGTGTAACAACTTTGTATTAATTCTGAAGGTAGCTGTTGCATTTAAGTTAAATTAGTATTTCACATTCCACTATTTTCCAGAATATTTCAGTGCAGGTGAGGATCTGTTGCACATCATGGATGTCTGTGAACAACTGAGATATTATTTCAACTTCACATTCATTATGGTGCTTATTCCCTAAGCATTTAATACGTTTCGAGGGAAGTAAATTAGGCCAGTACAAAAACAATGAGTGAATTACAAGAATGCAGTTATTTAAAAGTAAGCTTTCTAAATATACAGTTGAATAACAACAAAATAAGCTGCAGAATAATCCCATCTAAGGACAAGCATAAAAAAAGTCCAAAAGTGAACCTGGTGAAAATACACAATTTGCAAATCCTCATCCACTGACTGCACAAGAACAGATCCTTTACAAACTGCTGGTCTGGGTTAAAGCCAATAATCTGTATACAGAAGTCAGTGAGATGGACTCCGTAAACTAACAAATGTTTAGAGAACAGCAGTTAGGCAAGTTCTGCTTCCCTGGGACATAAACACAAGTTCCCACAATCCATATAGTATCCAACTTACCTCTCGACCTCTCAGCTATAAAGTCATAGCAGAGAGCTATCAAAAATCATACCAGAGAGTCCAAAGTCATAGCACTCAAAATTTGCATAAGCAAAATTTGTTCCCCTGGTGGTGAGGGCACAGAAATGTAAATTTACACTTTTACCATGTATGACTTTTAAAATTAGAGCCCTTGTGGGGCTAACAGATGTATATGTATAGCTCCATCAGAAAAATCCTTAAGATACATGTGCCTGTTTCCTTGGTACTGTATGTGCTATATGTGCCAGTCATAACTGTAGTTTAGTTAGCAGAATTAGTATAAACTCTCTATGTTTTTATTTGTCCATAACATGGCTGTGAAACTGTCACTAAACACAGATTTATGTTGCAGATAAATAAAAACATAGAAGCTATGTCCTGGCCTGCAAGTATTTAGCCAGACTAGCTAAACGTTTCTTGCCAGACTGGGCCATTTTTAATGTGAGTCCTCCATCCATCCATCCACAACCCCTTTTTTCCCATGGGGTCAGGGTGTTACTTCGACAGTGACAATCATCTAGAGCCACGGTTTACACCACCCTTCTCCAGGAAAAAAAAAGATTTTGCTCAGTTTAGCTTCATACGATATGTGGATCCACTTATAGAAATGTTACAAAACATTTTTTTCCCCACAAGACATATCTTTATTGAATTGGATAGAACAGAATAGAACAGACAATCATACATTTATATAACTGAAAACAAGCCATACTGACATATTTTCAGTTGCAAACATTGTACATCACATATAATCTTCTGTACAGTCATTGTCAATCAAACATTACATAGCTCATTTAGTTCCTCCCTTCTCTTAAACCTCATTCCGTATCCAAAACCTTATTCTGCATGCATTCTTCCCACAATTCCTATTTCTTCTGTGTAATTTGCTCCTACCCTTTTCTAGAGATTCCACTTCTGGTTCTTATATTTCTCTGTTACTATATTCACTTCTTTTCATACAGCTTATTTAAACTTTGATTTCCATGTTTTAGCACTTACTTTTTTGGCAACCACCAGAATTAAACTTAGCAAGGCCTTACTATGTCTGGGCAATTCAGATCCTATGTCACAACTCAAAAAGTAATTTCATTAATTACATCAGTTTGCTCACCCAGTATTTCTGACAAAGTAGTCTGCAGGGAATTTTTTAAAGTTCGACAACTCATTGCACTCCCAAAAATATATTCCCAGTTAACCTGCTTCTTCAACATCACACCTCCAACATTTACAGTCTGCCTGAGGAAAAATTCTGTAGAGTCTGCTTGGGGTATAAATATGCCTATGCAAATACTTCCAACCAAAAATCCTAAATCTTCTAGACTTTGTTGCCTATTTGAGAACTGTAGTATATCCTCCCATTATTTCTTTGTGAATTGCATATCCAGTCTCTCTTCCCAATCCTTTTTTAACCTCCTGTGATTGATTCCTATAGTTATCATGCAATATTTTATGTGCTGCACTTACTGCAGCTTCTGCTCTAGATTCAACTAGAAAGTCTACTAGTGCTGGACTTTCACTTAGGATACCCATATTAATTATTCCTTTTTAACAGCAGCTTCTGTTCTAGATTCAACTAAAAGTCTATCAGAGCTGTTTTTTCACTTAGGAGCCCCTAATCTTTTCTCTTTCCTATACTATGATATCAATCATAGGTTCATAGGCAGGTACTAGGTTATTGGCCCTAGGGCCTATATAAGCCTAGCCAAATGGTACCCTGGCTTTTGCCACCCAAGAAAATTATTTTCCTGTGCTCCTGTCAAGCAGAGCCACAGAAGTGATCCATGGGGTGAATTTCCTATCTCCCATCCAATCATCAAGGTTTTTATTGAAGAGTGCTAATGAGGAGCTTTGTTGTATACAGATAGGTTGTTTGTTCCAGAGTATGGGAAGTCTCTGGGACAGGAATCTATCCCTCCAGCATGTTCTGTTTATTGTGGTGACAAGGTTTAGGTCCCTAGAGTGTGTAGCTCGGAGGGATTGGGATTTCTTTAAGTGGAGCATGTCCAACAGCTCTGGGTTTGACATAGCTTTGTATGTTAGGCAGAGATAGCTTCTGAGTAGCCGATATGCGACGAAGTAAAGCTGGAGTTTTTTGAGACGGTCTGCTTAGGGCATTTGTTTGAGGCCAATAATCCTCTTTGTGAGGTATTTCTGTGGCCTTTCCAGTTGTTGTAGATGTCCTGTGAGGTACTTACCAAAAGGGGTGTTGTACTCTATAATGGGTCTAATTAGTGATGAGTAGAGGGGAACAATGACCTTTTTTTTCCTGGATGAGAAACCTTTTGTGATGAGGTCTGCCACATAGAAGGATTTCCTGACTACTGTGACAATGTGATTACCAAAGAAGAGACTACTGTCCACCTGTGCCCCAAGGCCTATTATCACACTTTCTGTGTTAAGTAGACTACCGCCTATGTGGTAGTTCATGGCTACAGAGTTTTTACCAAAAGGGATGACAGTGCACTTTTTGGCATTGAGCTTGAGGCCATGGCTTTGACACCAGGCATCTGTCTCAGTGAGGCCCTTTTATAGGATGTCCACATTGTTATGAGTTTTGATTATGGCTCCTAGTTTGCAGTCATCTGCAAACTTTGTTAGCCAAAGACCTTCTGTGTTAGCCTGTACTTCAGAGAAGTAGATACCAAACAGGAGAAGACCTAGGACTGAACCCTGTGGTACTGCACTGGTCTGAAGTTGGATTTGGAGTCTGCTACTTTCACAGTGTGGGTTCTGTCAGTGAGCTAGTTGGCAACCCATCTTGTGACATAGGGATTTATACCTAGTTTAGTGAGTTTATCTATAATTCCAGAGTGGGGGATGGTGTCAAAAGCCTTGGCGAGATCTAGATAGGCTGTGTGAACCACCTTACCCTCATCTACAGCTTTGGTGACCGCTTCAAAGAAGTCTATCAGGTTTAGGCGACATGATCTGCCTTTTACAAACCCGAACTGGGTAGGGTCCAGAGTTTGGAGATTACCATTGTCATTGTTTATAAGTTCCATGATGATACGTTCCATAGCCTTGCAGACCAGGCTCATCAGGCTAATGGGGCGGTAGTTCCCATGGTCCGTGTTGGCTCCCCCTTTGTGGAGTGGGATAACCGTTGCTGTGCGCCATTCAGTGGGCACAAAGCCTGAGGTGAGGCTATGATTGAACATTGTACTTAGGTGGGGTGCCAGTTTGTTCTGTAGTTCATGTAGAACGCAGCCTGGGATGTTGTCAGGTCCCATGGATGCTGTGTTCTTGGCTTTGGAGAGTGTGTTTTTTACCTATGTAGCCGTGACTACAGGAACTTAACATTCTTCCGGTATAGAGATGGGCCCTTTACGGGATGAGAGAGGGGTAAAGTTAGCACTGAACCTGCCTGCCAGGATGTTGGCAATATCAGTTGGTTCTGTATATTTAGTGCCATTGTGCTGTAACTCAGAGCAGATCTGAGTGTTGCCATTGAGATTCTTGACATAGCTATAGAATGCTTTGTGGTTGTCTTTAGAATCAGTGGTGATTTTGTTTTCGTAACTAGCTTTGGAGGATTTTATGAGGGATCTCAGCTTCTTACTGAGGCTGACCACGAAGTTCCTCCAATCATGGGATTTTACTCTTTTTTGCAACAGTTTCTTTCTTCTGTTGTAGAGTTTGTTTATGGCAGGGGACCACCAAATTGGCTTCCTTTTTTTGGAGGATAGGATCTTGGTTCTGTTAGGGATTGCACGATCCATGCACTCTTGTAAGTGCTTATAAAGTGCATTTGTATAGGATTCAGCAGTCGTACCTCTATTGTCCGTCAGCATGGGTGTCGTGAAGTTTGCCACTTCTGTCTTAAGAAACGTGAAGTTGGCTTTGGAGAAATTTTTATGGTGGTTTCCCTAATAGGTAAGAGGGGGCTGAAATTTACTTAATAGAGAAGGCAGTCTTTAGCTTGCAGTCCAAGTATATTCTTGGCCTCTTTCCATTCTATTACCTTTCCCTCTCTAATTATTTGCTCCCAATACCTTGGTTCCTGTGCTATTTTTTCCAGAATTTCAGCCCCCTCTTACCTGTTCTCTGTACCCCTAATTACAGGTATCCATATTGACAGAATCCCCTTTCTATATTCCTGCGTTGGCTTAGTTCTTAGAATACTTTCTGCTGCTTTATGAGTACAATATTCTGTATGGCCTTTTGTTATTCTCCTTGAGAATCTGCATTCAAAAAATATTGCTACATGTTGCATTTTTCATAGTCCCTTATCCTTCCTGCTTGTTATAACACTGTAAAAGGTTTGTGGTGTAAAATTACAAGTACACACACAGCTATCAGTTACAGCCACTTGTATGAATGTCTGCACTTTAGATGTCTGCTTACATTCAAATGAATGAATAGATACACAAATAAGGTCCCAGAAATACATTTTAGATTGCTGCTGTCAGAACCATACAGTGCAACCCACTGTAACCTTCATGCTCTTTTATCCACTTAGCTCAAGAATTAGGAATGAATACTCAAAATCATGGGCAGATTTTAAATATTACTCATATGTATTTAGAAAGTTGCTAGTATAACAGTTTGATTTTGCATTAGCAAACATTTTCTGAAATACAAATTCCAAAAACTCATATTGGTCATTATTTGGAGACTGTATAAACAAAAATGAGGCAAATCGGAATCCGAGACAATTGAGAGATATGCCCTTTGCACCAACACAAACACCAATTACAGCCAGTTGTATAATTGTGTACATCTTATATGTCTGCCTGAGATCAGGTGAATGCATGAATATGTAAATAATGGCATAGACAAGTATTCCAGCTTGCTGACAGAACCACTTTCATGCTAAGGAAGGACCAAAAAGCAACAATGTTTAAATGTTACTCTAATTGTCTTAAAATGTAGTGGAGCAACATGCAAACATACTTACCAGTATGAGAACAAATAATTAGAGAGGGAAAGGTAATAGAATGGGAAGAGGCCAAGAACACATATGGATTGCAGGCTAGTGAGCACCTTCCATATCAAGGATTGATATCAGAGTACAAAGAGAAGGGGATAGGGGAGTCCTAAATGAAAGACCAGCACTGGTTTAGTTTTTAATTGAATCTAGAACAGAAGCTGTTGTTAAAAAAAGAGATAAGTATTAGGGTATATAAAATATTGCACAATAACTATAGAAAGCAATCAGAGGAGGCCAAAAAAGATTGGGAAGAGAGATTAGATAAGCAATTCACAAAGAAACAATAGGAGGACATATGTATGGCTAACAAATATGCAACAAAGTCTAGAAGATTTAGGATTGTTGTCTGGAAGTGTTTGCATAGATACTTTTTTACCCAAAGCCAATTCCAAAGAATTATTCCTCAGGTAGACGTTAAATGTTGAAGGTATAATAGGGAAGGAAGAGGTACCTGTATAACCACCATACCAATAAAACAGCATAAGGCTTGGTGGCTCAGCAGAGAACCCAGGACCGCACACAACACACATCTGCTTCCACTATTCCAGTGCTGACACTAGCAACTCCGTCTACAAGATGCAATCCAGATGCAGCAGACCACAGAGCTAAATGATCTAACATAAACTAGCATCTGGACTAATGATGTTCAGAATATTAAAGTCCAAGCAAGTAAGTAACATAGTTCCATATGAAATCCTGATGTTTATCCATAGGCAGTCAGATCACCTCCATTTTCAGGAATGCACATTTGTGTGCCCAGAATACCACCAGTAGAACAGCACCCCACTTATGATGGAAATTCAACTTTCTAAGCTCATTGCCAAGGGTGTCCAGCTAATGCTCTTCTAAATGGCTAACTAATTTAATTTTTCTTTCGCTTCCACTGGTGTGGTAAGCAACACATTTCAGTTTCAGGATGCAAAATGGTTAAGGTCTTTACCTCGGAGATACAAAGAACATAGTTTATTTTGATCTCTGGTTAATGGTTAGGCTTGTAATTCTGCAGACTGATAGCCTAGTATTTGCCTGTGAACCTATAATGAGTTTTATTTTTGCAACCTCCCATGACTATCAAGCATCTGCTCATACTGGCTACTTTGTTGCCACACAGTCAGTGGCATCCTGTACCACTGAGAGGCAAGACAAAGATTACAGCAGTCATCCATTAGGGGTTAGGAGACTTTTCTTGATGCTTCTAATGCTCTCTGTCACCCCACCCCCTTAGCGAGACATGTGGGTACAGTGTCTGCTACAGTGAGCCAGTGTGGGTGCATGCTTCTACATACTGGCAATGCCTGTTTAAAATGCTGTGTATTTTGTTAATGGGCCCACACTCTTCAGTGTCCCTGTTGCAGGAGCTATCCTTACAAGCCTTACCCCACATGGTGCTTCTTCTACGAAACTCTTTCAGCTGATTCCACTCAAGCTGAGCGAGCAGAAATCAGCCACTTACTCCCAACTCTCCCGTGCCTGCTTCTTTAGTGTGCAGGCTGCTAGATGATTCAGGGTCATCTGTGTTATAGTTAGAGCCAAAATCTCTCCTCAGTAGACGTGGCTGAAAAAGGCATACTTTGATGGCAGACAATTTTTCTACCTTTTTTGCTAAAATATGAAAAGAGACATCAAAACAGACTGTGTGCATATTGAGTGGCAGTTTGCCAGTAGTATAGACTATAGTAAAAATCAGAGATGAAATATAGCATCTCCATTTAGTCTCCTTATAAACGTTAGCATATTAAGTGAATCAGCTAAATACTAAAACAATATACTAAAAAATCAAAGCAGCATCTTTCTTACATATTAGCAGATAGCAGCACTAATAATTTCTCATTAAGGTATAGAAGATCACACACAGACTTGATACTTGTCTGTAAAATATTTAAGGATAGTTAATACAAACAAGTATTAAAATCAGACACTGGAAGTCTAGTAATTTCATTTAGAGGGCAAACTTTTAGGTATAGTGTAAAAAAAGGGGGTCTGTATTATTTGATCGAATAGTTAAATAGTCGAACACGTAATAGTCCACCCGTAATAATCAAACTGCCACAATGTTGAATGGAAAATAAAAAAAGAAAAACCCACCCAAACAAACCATTTAAATGCTCCACGCAGGGGGAAAAGCCCCCACCCTGCACCCCCATGCTACTTAAATATACTGTCTCCGAGATCGCACTACAGTGCAGACAATGGAAAACTTCCACTTCCGCACTGTACGGAGATCTCCATTGAACCGTTCGACATTGTGGCAGTTCGATTATTACAGGTGAACTATTACATGTTCAACTGTTTGACCATTCGATCATGTAATATAGACCCACAAAAAAGGGCATCTCACAGGAAAAAGAAATCCAGTTTAATGGTAGGTTGTGTACAGGTGGAACAAAACTTCAGGTAACATCAAAGTAGCAGATTCCCTGGTATTTTTTAGAACTAAATTGGGTAAGTGTATGGGGAAAATAATTTAGCATCTGAACAGCAAACACATAAGTTTGTAAACAGCTAGTGACCTGATACAATGTATGTATACTTTTTGCGTATCACTAGTGCTGCATGTGTCATGTTGTTGCCAATAAGTCTGCAATATGAAAAGTAAGATTAATCTTTGTGAGTGCATAAAGCAAGTAGCATGAAAAGTGTTTATACTGTTTAATTTTCTAAATGGTCCTAGTTTTTGTTGTACTTTAATGGCTACCAAATAAAGCTTGTGGTCAAATATGACCTATGTGACTTTGGAGTAAGTGGAAAGGAAATCACATTAGTGACACTACAGACTAAGTGCTAAAAGCCAAACAGTCAGAAGAGTTAAAAATCCGTGACAACAGACTGTGTATTTACAACCAAGAAATTAGGTCAAGGTCTAGAATGTAGTTAAAAAAAATCAAGCATATTTCAATCAACAGAAGGTGTGAGATCAGAGCTTTAGAAGAGTGTATACCTTAGTGTACAGTTGTGCCAGTACAATATAAACGTTCAGTAATTAGGAAGTTGTGTACTGTGTCAATAAAATAAAGCAGCTTGTAAAGGTTTCACATCATTTTTTTTTACTTTTAACATTATTATATTCAGAGAGTGGGAGGGGACAGATTTGATCATAGGAGGTCTGGGATGTTTTAGGTGAGGAATGTTCACTTGTATTGTAGTTTTATGCAGCTTGTATATAGAAAACCACTTTGTAAAAACTGTTGACAATTTCATCATAAAAGGAGGTAGAACCTGTTTTGCAGCATTCCCATGCATAGGTGCTTTGATGTTTGGACATATACGATACTTTAATTGAGAGATTCACTTTTAAAATGAGGACAGGTAAAACTGTTGGTGTTACTCAACACTGTGCTTCTGGCCAGCTTGTGGTTTGCTGCATGCATGTAGCACAAATGGACCATGTTTAGTAGCAACATTTTCATTAAAACAGACCTGTTTTGTAGCAATCTTTTCATTAAAACACACCTCGTCTTAGAATAGTAAATTGTCTAATGTTAAATCATTAGCAGACAGGCAGCAGTGGTCTGCTGATTTTAAACTAAGCAGACGAAGGGTGTCGATCTGCAATATTCATTCACCTACAAAGTAGGAATTTGGGGATTTTGAAAAGTAATAAACTAGACTTGATTAAAAAAACTGTCACTAAAGTAACAATTTTACCGAAAATAAGATAAAGCAATTTATAATGCTGAACTTGCAAAGGGACAGCAGGATAATGTAAAACTTAGAATAAAATATGAAGGTGTACATTTTACTCAACACAGGCAGAACTGTGTGCTTTTCCCTAAAGTATTAGTTTATTGGAGATTGGAGGAACTTGTTAAATCTGAAAATTTCTTACAAAAGTTATCAGGTAAAACAGTTGTTACTGGGAAAGAGATTTTCTTTGAAAGCCATGAAAGATTTGCTAGAACTGATGGTCTAATAAACTTAGAATAGTTTATTGTATTGTCATCAAAGCTAGTTTTGTAACTGCCGTTCTGCAGTATACAGACTACTGCAACAGCTGAAAAATAGAGAATGCCCCCCACCACCACCACCACCACCAGCAGTGCTCAGTGTCCAGTTGTTTATGTACCCCACCCTTTCAATATTATCTACCTCCAAACACACAATTTTACATGTAGATAGTAAATTATTGGTGTGGCAAGTTTGTAGAGGTTTCTTCCTGTTTGCCTGAATGGATGACAAGTCTGTTCTTCTGCGTTGTCTTCCTTTTCATGTGTTAAGTGCTAGAGGGCTAAATGAACTGGAGAATTGTAACACGATGGATCCCTTTTGTCTTTATTCTGATTTTGTTTACTTTACTTCCATGCAAATGAGATTTACAAAAAAAGCTAGTAAAATTCTGTATTGTCTGTTGTTTGGGAGGCATGCCTCTGTAAAAGACCATGGCAAGTAAGACTCTTTTTGAAGCAGTTGTTTGTATTTCACTTTATAGCTGCTTTTTATAACTTGGTTATACAAGATAGCTTTATTTTTCACAATATTTTCATATACAAGCTATTGGACTTCATTTAGTTAGTATTTTGATATTTTAGCTATTAATATGATGTTGTCCTTTTCATTCTTCCTCACTGATGGATCTCGGATCCAAACCGGCTGTATTTCCAAGACATTGGATCCAAGTCTCGAGCTCCTCCATCTTCACATAATGCACCTCACCATCCTTAACTCCTCAGATCTCATTTGCTGCCAACGTGATGAGACAGAAGAATGAATCTCGAGCAGTCAGATTTTTTATTTATTCATATTTCTCTAAATTTTCATTCTTATTAGCAAAAAACTACGGGCACTCATAAAATCGTCTAAGGCCAGCTTCGAGAGAAAAATTGCACAGGACACTAAGGATAATCACAAGGCTTTCTTTAGTTATTTTAGGAACCTGGGTGGGAATTCCCAGATATGCTCAGAATTAGTCCAAAATGACAAAAAATACACCGAACCCATAGACATTGCTAAAATCCTAGCTGACAGGTTCAGCGCAAACTCCCCCCCCTCCCCACCAAAAGGGCAAATATCTATCCCAGCAGAGTGCTGCCCCCTGACATCTCAGATGCTCTGGTAAGAGCTGCCCTCTCCAAAGCAAAAAACACAGCATCAGTGGGACGAGACGGTGTCCCGGGCTGCGTCCTACATGAACTCCAAGAAGTGCTAAACCCAAACATAAAACTACTGTTCAGTGTCAGCCTTACTACAGGATATGTACCCAAAGAGTGGTGTACAGCAACAGTGGTCCCTCTCCACAAAGGTGGTGCCTCAACGGATCCTGGAAACTATCGCCTCATAAGCCTGACTAGCTTGGTCTGCAAAGCTATGGAAAGGATCATCATGGACCTCATAAATAAAGATATTGGGGACCTACAGACACTGGATCCTACCCAGTTCGGCTTTGTTAAGGGCAGATCCTGCCTCTTAAACCTGGTTGATTTCTTTGAAACAGTCACCAAGGCCATTGACGAGGGGAAGATGGTCCACACAGCCTACCTGGACCTCACAAAAGCCTTTGATACAATACCCCACTCGGGCATTATAGATAAGCTCACCAGCTTAAATATAAACCCCTATGTCACTAGATGGATTGCAAACTGGCTCAAGGACAGAACCCACATGGTTAGAATTGCTGGAGCCATGTCAGACTCCAAACCAGTTACAAGTGGCATCCCACAAGGCTCAGTCCTGGGACCTCTCTTGTTCGGTATATATTTCTCGGAGGTACAGGCCAACACGGAAGGACTGTGGCTGACCAAGTTCGCAGATGGCTGCAAACTGGGTGCCATAATCAACTCTCCAGCCGACACAAGCATCCTCCAAAAGGGCCTCATAGAAACAGACAACTGGTGCCAGAGCCATGGCCTCAAGCTAAATGTCAGAAAGTGTATAGTCATCCCCTTTGGCAAAAACAAAGTGCCCACAAATTACCACATAGGTGGTAATCCATTAAGTACAGAAGAAGTAATTAGGGACCTGGGGACCCAAGTTGATAGCAATCTCTCATTTGACAACCACGTGGCCAAAGTGGTTAGAAAAACATTTTATATAGCCCACCTAATCATGAAGGGATTCACATCTAGATCAGGGGAGGTCATCGTGCCTCTTTACTCATCCCTCATCAGGCCCATAATTGAGTACAATGCCCCTTTTGGGATGTATCTTACCAGACACCTGCAGCAACTGGAAAGACCCCAAAAGTACCTCACCAAGAGGATCAAAGGGCTCAAACAGATGCCATATGCTGCCCGGTTAAAGAAACTCCAGCTCTACTCAGTGGCATGCCGCCTGCTCAGAGGCAGTCTGTGCCTGACGTATAAAGCCACGTCCAACCCGGAATTAATGGACATGCCGCACCTCAGAAAATCCAAATCCCATTGAGCTATGCGCTCAAGAGACTTGAACCTCAGCACTGAAATAAATAGGACATGCTGGAGGGACAGATTCATAACCCAGAGGCTCCCTTCATTCTGGAATAAAATCCCAGTCCAGGTTAGGCAGAGTCCCTCATTGACTGTCTTCAAGAGGAATCTTGATGAGTGGATGGGAGATCGTAGGTTTACCCCGGGTATCACTTCTGTGTCACTGTTAGACAGAGACACAATATACTAACCTCGAAAAAGGGCATATCAAAATTAATTTAAAATGGGTGGCGAAAGCCAAACACACTCTGGCTAGGCTTATAAATGCCCTAGGGCAGATAGCCTAGTATGACCCTATGAACCTATGAACTAGTTTTCTTGTTTAATCTGTTCTTTCCTCCCTCGATGAAGAATTGTCTGTGTATTATTTCCGCTTTTGCAGCCAGACAGTTATATATTCTTTTTCATATGGTTGCTCTCTCTAGTGCACCCTTTGCAGTTTTTCTGGTTCTTTTTCAGTCAGCAAACCTTTGTTTTTCAGTTTTTTGTCCTTCAGGAACCCCTTACTCTGTCAGGCCTTCTACTTTGTGAACAGTTTGGTAAGGATTTAATTCACAGATCTCCATCCTGCATCTATATCATAACATCTACAGCTTAGGTTGTCGAATCCTAAAACATTGACACCTAAGCATCGAAAACTTACAATAGCAACTGGCCACATAATCAAATTCTTTCCTTGGGAAAGAATTTGCATGGCCATCCGTAAACAAAATAAACACACCCAAACATAGTGGGGGCTTCACCCCCCCACACCCCCCGATGTGGGGGCTGTGCCCCCCACACCCCCTAACTAAATATACCAACTCTGAGATCACTCTACATTGGGGAAAGGGCAAATCCCCAATAACAACCACACAGATTCTTTCCCGAGAAAAGAATTTGATTATGTGGCCGTTAGCTATTTTTAAGCTTTTGATGCTTAGGTGTCTATGTGTAAGCATTTTACAACCTAAGCTGTCGATAATTCAATAGGAACCCTGCATCCTAACTATCTAGGATGTCCAGAGTTTTTTTTTCTTTTTTTGCCTTGTGAATGTTGTGTTTTTTAAGTTTTTGTAGCAGTCGCTGAGTTTTGGGTTCTCTAGGTAGTGTCTCTCAGAGTGTGGATGTGCCCTCTGGAGACAAGACTGCTATTGTGTGTTGCAGTGAAGAACAGGGCAGCACTGGAGAGATGTGTACTGGTGCACTGGTTCAGGTGCAGGGAAATTAAGGAAAACAAAAACTAAATTATCAGATTGTGACGTCAATTTTAGCTTGTCTATATTTCCCTTTTTTCGTTTTGGTGCTGTGGACATGATCATATCACAGACTGCTGGCGGTTGTGTGGTCCTCAATTACTTAAAGGTGTTTAACTAATCAAGGACTCATCTCTCCAGCTTTTTGCAGTGGTTTTCTGGAAAATTTCTTGCAAATCATTTAGTACAAAATTCGGAAAAATAATGTCAGACGTTGAGTTTCAGACTTCACATCCTTCTGAAAATTCATGCTATTGCAAAACCTGTCATTCTGTCAACTTTCTAAGTTTATAAGAGTATCTTTTAAGAATTGGCTGAATTGGCTATATATCTTGATCTAAGAGGTTGAGCGGTATGATCGGGGAATGGACTGCAAGTTGGTTTGTTTACTGTTGCAAAGTCTGCAATTAATGCAGAGGACCAAAGAGCCGAGATGTTAATAACTACTTCATCTATTAAAGGTACAGAGTTCAGATCCTTTCCTTGTACAGCTTAAAGCTTTTTTGCTGATTTCTTTTGGTACTCAACCCCATAAACAAAGAAACATACAGTAATGTAACGAGAGTCTCGCTAACTCCTCATATCCGAAGTTCCTAGGGCCTCCATCAGATCCCCAGTGCTTCAAAGATTTGAAAGGTTTTCCCTCAAGTGTTCCCACTTGCTTGCCAATCTTCATCTACTCCTGGATCTTTGGATCTGACTGTGACTGTTGCTGCAGGACAACCTCCATGGATCAGATGTTTGTGTGGACTCCTTCGGAAACTGGTTTGTCTTGCCGTTGGGTCCGATATATCCTGTCATTTTCTTTTTCTGTTCCTCAGATTCCCAAGACTCGGATCTGATAGATGCTTGGAGTCCAGAGAGATCTGTGCATTGAAGAATCTGTGGATCGGATTTTAGTCCGAACTCCTTTGGATCCTGGTTTGTCTTGCCAGTGGATCTGATAGATTAGATCGTTTTCTGTTCCTGTTCCTAGGATCCTAAAACTCAGGTCTGATGGATGCTAGGTGTCCACAGAGAGCTGTGCTTTTTTCAGATCCAGCTCCTTCAGATTCGGGGCTGCTTGACCAGTGTGGAATTCTTCGGATCTGAGGTGCTCCTCGGATCCAACAGCTTTGTTATTTCTGCATTGCCCCTCAGTTATCCAGATCTTCGTGGAGTATCCAGATTTCTTACTTCATGACCTTTGCTGTGCTTCTCGTAATGTATGTGAGATTAGGTAGGATATGTGTTTGGCCTTCCAGACTTCACATCATTTACAGGAATACAGGTGAGGACAATCCTGTTATTCTAGCAGCCATTTAGATTTATGGAACCATCCTTTGGAGATGCTTTCATTTCTTGGGCCATTGTCCCCTTGTTCTGTCTTGCTTTCTCCAGAGGATATTTTTTGGTTTGAGGGGTTAAGAAATGCAGAACTTGTCACTTCCACTTTATGGTGGATGCATGAAGACATTTGCTGAGTCTGCCTTGTCTGCCCCAGTGTTCAGTTGTTTGCTTGGAATCTTGGTTCAGAGGCCAGGTCTCTGTTTCCTGTGCGAGTTCATTCTGGTCCCTTTTTTGAATTTTGGGGGCAATAACTTGTCTTGTGCTGCTTTGGCCACTGTCCCTGCTGTTTGGATTCTGACTGCCTTCTTCCAGGGTGGTCCTTTCTGAGGGAAATTTTCCCCCTGGTGGTGCATATGTTAGGAGCAGGTGTTCCGGCTTACGCATGGGGTTTCTCATGGATGAGAGGAGGATTCCCCTCACTTTCTGCTTTTGGCATCCCCTTTTCTTGATCCCCCTGGAGTTTTTTCCCCCAGATGTTTATCTAGTTGGAAAGAGTATGCAGTTCAGTAGACTATAAAACTGCTACAAAAAAAAAAAAAAAAAAAAGGGGGTCCTGAGACCAGCACTAAATCTAACTAATCTTGTTCTGTCAGGAGTCAAAGTTCAGGATGCTTTACAGTTCAGTTGATCCTGCTTCATATGTGTAAGGTCGGCTGAATGTACTCTATAAGTCTCCAGATGCACATCACCACATCAGATAGATAGGCATTCCGGAAGTCATCTGCTTTTTCAATAGGGAGTCGGTCACTAACCTTTCCGATCAACACCCCCCCCCCCTTTTTTATAAACAAGAAACATCTTTATTAAATTGTCATGTATGACTTAGGCCATGTTATATTTATATGAATGACAATAAACCATAGCAACACAGTCTTAGTTGCAAACATTGTACATTCCAAACCAGGCATCACAACTGTGTAGCTGCAAACATTACACATCACTTTTTAACCATTACATAGCTCATTCAAATACTGCTTTCTTTTAAACCTTGATCCTCCTCTGCATGTATTGATCCCACAGTCTCCATTTTTTCCTGTGTAATTTGCTCCTACCCTTACTCCCTCTCCTCATCAAGCAGAACTCCCTTTCCACATTAAGCAGAGTACCTCTTTACCCCTTTTAAAGTGCAACCTGGATAACTGGATGAGAAACAGAAAATATACCCCTGGGGTTCCACCCATGTCCCTGCTGGACAAGATGCATTGAGTGCTGATTTGTCTAAACATGGGCTAAACTCTTAGTTAGGCTTATAAGGGCCTCAGGCCCAATAGCCTAGCAACCTTCTATGATGCTATGATCCTTTTTCTAAAGATCTCAGTTCCAGTTGTTTTATCTCTGTTACTATATTCTCTACTTCTAGTAAAGCTGGTTTAGACTTTGATTTCCATTTTCTAATAATTGCATTTTTGGCAGTCATCATAATTAGACTCAGCAATGCCTTCCTATATCTAGACAATTTCGAGTTTGTATCATAGCTCAGAAAAAATAATTTCCTTAGTCACTCCAACTTGCTCACCCAACATCTCCAACAGAGCAGTCTGCATAGAATCTTTAAAGTCTACCAACTCATTACACTCCCAGAAAATATGTTCTCGGTTACCTATTTTTGCCCCATCATACTTCGCAACATTTGCTTTCTACATGGAGAAAAATTCTTTGACATCTGCTTGGGTATAAAAATACCTATGTAAGCATTTCCAGGCAAAGATCCGAAATCTTCTAGATTTTGTTGCTTATTTGGGAGGAATACATATATCTCCCTATTTATTTGTGAATTGCTTATCTAATCTCTCTTTCCAGTCCTTCCTAACCTCCTCTGATTGATTCATATAGTTATCATGCAATATTTTGTGTGGTCTAATAATTATTCCTTTTTTAATGGCAACTTATGTTCTAGATTCTACTAAAAACTCCACCAGTGCTGGTCTTTCATTTAGGACCGCCTTATTTCTTTCTCTTTGCCTGTACTCTGATATCAATCTTTGATATGGAAAGCAGTCTTTAGCTTGCAGTCCAAATAAATTCTTGGCATCTTCCCATTCTGTTACCTTTCCCTATCTAGTTATTTGCTCCCAATACCTTGGTTCCTTTGCCAATTTTCTCCAATATATTCCCACCCTCTCTTGCCTATTGTCTGTATCCTAATTGCAGTCATCCCTATCAGCAGACTCTCCTATTTCCATTCCTGTGTTGGCTTAGTTCTTAGAAGACCTTCTGCTACTTTATGAATTTAATATTATGTATGATTATTGTAGATTATTGTTGTTCTCCTTAAAGGTCTGCATTCAAAATCCCAGTCTCTCCCTGTTTCATCATCATCATCATCTTGTTCCACTTTGAATTATAGTTTTCTGCTTGTGCTGTGTATAGGAGCCTTAACTGTGTTGCTCTGGAATACCCCCTTTTGGAAGAATAAGCTTATCCCACTTGAGTCTTGCCGTCCCCCCAGATAAATTCCTTCAGCTCTTTATTAATTGCTATCCACAACTTCTCCTCTGGTTGATAAAAATATGCCTGACCAGTGGATAAGACGAAAGGGAGTAAAAGCATTTTAACTGCTTGTATCTTACTATCAATATCCATTTAACAGAGCTTCCATTTTCTCAGTTTTTGTATTATCTTTTGTTTAGTCTTTTCCCATATATCTTTAGCTGCCACACCAATATAATTTTTAATGCATACGCCCAAATACTTCATTTTGACATGTCCCCATAAATGTGAATATTGCTGAACCAGTTCGCATGTGGGTACATAATTTACTTCTATTGCTTTTGTTTTTGTTTCATTAGTTTTGTATCCCGAAAAGGTTTGAAACTGTCTCAATATGTTCCACAACAAATGTCTCTTTCTGGTATTGTCAGATATAAAATAATGTAATCTTCCAGTAGAGATAGTTTGTCTTGACTACCATACCAGTTGTATCCTTGAATTTCTGAGTCCCTTATTTTCTTTGCCACTGGTTCTAAATATAATGCAAATAAATAACAAAGGGGAGAAAGGACACCCCTGCTTGGTTTCTCTTTTCAAACAGAGATTATCAGAGAGGACCCCGCCCACTTTAATTTTCGCCTTCCATCCTTTATATATCATCCTAATCAACCTTGTAATTTTATCAGGGAATGCAAATACTTCCATTGCTCTGCTTATAAAATCCCAGCTTACTCTGTCAAATGCTTTCTCTGCATCATGATCCACCAGCAACAGTGGTATTTACTTACATTCTGCGTCCCTCTGGACCATCATTGCTCTGTTTCTGTTGTCAAATGTTTGCCTCTCCTCCACAAAACCACATTGATCCATATCTACTTTGGCATCACTTTTGCTATTCTTGTAGCCATTATAGACATAAACTGACAAAAACACTTTATTATCATGATTTAGTATTGAAATGGCCATGCGTGAAGTGGGATCTGATGGATATTTACCCTTAAACAAAACCTTCAAGATCTTCATCAGTTTTTTTCCGTCCTAACTTCCAAATTTCCATATGAATACCATCTAATCCTGGGGACTTTCCTGTAGATTGGTTATACATCACCATTTTTTATCTCATCTCCTCCTGTCCTGTTAGTAATTGAGCCTCCTCTCCCTCTAGCCTTGGCATATTTAATTCTTCCATAAACATTTCCATTTGTACCGTTTCTTGATTTCCATATTTCTCTGCCTTATACAGACTTTCATAGAATTTCTAAAATATTTCTAATACTTCTACAGGATCCCTAGATGTTCATCATGTTACCCTGCTACAGTCATCACACTTAGGTTATCCTGCTGTCAGGCGGTCCCGCAGTCGGCCAGAATTCCAAAGTCTTGGTCCGGCGTCGGTTGCTGTCGCTTCTTCCCTAACGTCAGAGCACCAGGGGTATATCAGAGGTATCCGACGCCACTTTCTTCAGTATTTCTTGCCGCGCGGTGCCCGAAGCAGAAGCAGTTCGCAAGTGCCGGTCGGCCGACACCTGAGATTTTCGAATCGAGTTTCAGTCCGAAGTCTTCAAAGCTAAGTACCCCGTTGGGGAACCTTTTCTTGCCTCACTCCAATGTCAGAAAAAGTTAACAATTGCATTTCTTGTGGGAAGCAAATACCTCATAAGGACTTTCATTCTTTTTGTATACCTTGCCTAGGCCCAGACCACGACGTCACTGGTTGTCGGTTTTGTGCTAGGTTCAATAAGCGAACTATAAAGCGTCACTTTGATTTCGCACGACACTACTTTGGTAGAAAATTTAATTACACTATGTCGTTGGAGCAACCGACTACCGGCGTGCATAAAAAACGCAAGGATAGGGACAGGCAGCCTAGATCCAAGCCAGACTCCGAGGCCTCGGCTGGCCCGGTCGCCGGTTCTCTGGTTTTCAGTGAGGTGCCTACGCAGCCCCTGGCTACCGCTGAATTGGATCCCCAGGCTGCATCGGATCCCCCAGCAGAGATTTCTAGGCCTACGCAGCCTTTTCCCTTAGGCCCTACTGACGACATTGCAGTAGGGGAAGCCGGTGCTGCAGAAACACCTTCAGTTTCTGAAGGTGTCTTCAGACCGACTACCCTCACCATAAAATTTTATGCTAAGCTTAAGACTCCTCTAAAACCAAACAAACCTACACTTCAGTCTCCAGGTCAAGGCCCTACGCCTAAGAAACAGATGCTTAAAATGGCTGAAGATTTGATTTCTTTGATCAGGGGTTCCCAACCCCCCCGACAAAAGGCCTAGACAAGAGGAGGATTATGCCTCCTCTGATCAGGTGTCTGTTTCCTCAGGCTCCTCTGAGGGACAGGATTACTCCTTTCCCCCTTATGAAGATTTTGATGCTGAAGACTCAATTCCCTCAGCTTCTCCCCCTGAAGACTACTCCTTTGGGGAAACCTTACACACCATGAGGGAACATTTCCACTGGGAAGGTCAGGACTACTCTGACTCAAAGAAAAGGCTCTGGGAGTTTCTTTTACTTCCCCAGCACAGACCTCTTGCTATCCCCCCAGTTTTGGACATAGTAGATGATGTTTTCTTAGAATCTAGTTTAAATCCAGATTCTCTGCCTCCTGCTCCAGCCAAACCAGATAGATACTATAGAGTGCCTGACTCTCACAAATTCCTTTACAAAAGCCCTGCTGCTGATCCAGAGACAATCTCCCAGGGTCCCAAAGGGACTAAGGCTTCTATGGCTAAAAATCCTGTACCTTCGGAAAGGGACTCCAGAGCACTAGACAAGTGGGGGAAGAAGGTTTACACCTCAACTACTCTAGCTATGAGAGCACTAAATTGTCAATTTCACATGCTTAAATACCAGCAATTCCTTATGTCTCAAATAAAACAAAAGATGGGCACGCTCCCTCAACAGTCCAAACTCAAGGAAATGCAAGATCTGTTGCATGCGGCTGAACAGGTGGGCAAACATACTTTACAATGTGGTTTTGATGCCTTGGAAGCTTCCTCCAGAGCAGCTGTTACTGGGTCTGTTATACGTAGGCATGCTTGGTTAAAGGAACAATCTCTGCCTGATCATGTTAAAGCAAAGTTACTGGATGTGCCCTTACAGCAGGATGTTTTATTTGGGGTTAAAGCAGAGGAGGTTTTAAAGAAAATGGAGGATAAGGCAAAATCTATGCAGACGGTCAAAGATTTCTTACAGGTACAGCCCCCAAGCTTCAGCAGAAATTGGCCAACAAAAAATTGGTCCTTTCCAGCTTCTGACAGGCCACAGAGGGGTAAATACAGGCGCCCAAGGGGCAGAGGACAAGCACAAATCCCTTACAAACCTCGCCAATGGGGCACTACAACACAGAAGGGAGGAGAAGACAGGTCCCAAACCACTAGAAGGCAAACACAATGACTTAAACCTCAAACTGCCAAGCAAAACCCTCTTGGCAGCTCCCTTGGGAGGAAAATTAACACTTTTTGCAGACAACTGGCGCATCGTCACAAAGGACAAATGGGTCCTAGACATTATCTCACACGGATACAGATTCCATTTCTACAACTTGCCAAGGATAAAAGGAATGCCAAACCTGCCACAAAATCAATGGGCAGAGGCACAAAAACAAATTACAGCTCTCATGGACATGAGAGCCATCCAACTGGTACCTACACAGGAGCAAGGCCAAGGATTTTACTCAAGGCTCTTTCTAGTCCCCAGAAAGGACAATGCTTGGAGACCCATTCTGGACCTTTCAATTTTAAACACCTTCTTGCAAGTACCCAAATTCAAGATGCTAACACTACAGCAGCTTCTTCCCATGTTGGGCAAGAAAGCTTGGCTAGTAACGTTGGACCTCAAGGAGGCATACCTGTATGTCCCTATCAGACAAAATTGCAGAAGATACCTCCGTTTCATTGCAGGTTCAACCCATTACCAATTCTCTGCACTGCCCTTTGGCTTATCTACTGCGCCCAGGGTCTTCACAAAATGCCTGGTACCAGTAATTGCATACTGCAGACAGAGGGGAATTCAAATATACCCATACCTGGACGACTGTCTCATACAAGGAGAAAGCAAGGACATTCTCTTACAACACCTGGCTTTTGTAACACATCTTCTGAGTTGCCTAGGGTACACAATAAATGAACAGAAATCAAAACTAGTGCCCTCACAAACTATAACATTCCTGGGTGCCAGCTTGAATACAACGGCCCAGATGGCTTATCTGATGCCAGACAAACAACTACAATTAATTCAGTACTTCAGAACAATGGCAACAAAGACCCAAATCCCTGCAAGAAAAAATCTGCAGGCCTTGGGCTTCATGGCATCTTGCATACTAATAATACCATTTGCAAAACTGCATATGAGGAAATTACAATGGTATCTAAAAAGCGTATGGACTCAACACAGCCACAGCTTGGAAACAATGATAACTCTCATTCCTTGCCTTCAACAGGAGTTTCTATGGTGGTCACAGGCTTGTCACCTCAACAAGGGTCAGCCTTTCACCCTACCCCCAGCCAGGCAAACTATGACAACAGATGCATCGGACTATGCCTGGGGGGCACACATGGCAGGACGGTGCGTTCAAGGCTTATGGACAGCAGATCAAAGGAATCTGCACATCAATCAAAAAGAAATGCTAGCTTTACAAAATGCTCTGACAGCCTTCAAGGACCTCTTGCATCCAGGACAGCTTATCATAAGGACAGACAACACCACAGTAATGTGGTACATAAACAAACAAGGGGGCACACACTCCTACCCTCTATGCAGGCAAGCAATGACCTTGTGGAACACAGCACTGGCTTACCAAGTTCAATTACAAGCTCAATTCCTGCCAGGAAAACAGAACATATTGGCAGACGACCTAAGCAGAAACATCATGGATCCCCACAAATGGAAACTGGATCCACAAGTATTCGCAATGATAACTCAAAAGTGGGGGCTCCCAGACATAGACCTGTTCGCCAGCCCTCAAAACTATCAGCTAACAAAGTTTTGCACAAGGACTTTTCACCATCAAGCTTGGAAAGTGGATGCACTCTCATTCAGTTGGAAAATGCTAACAGTATATGCCTTTCCTCCACTACCCCTTCTCACAAAGGTGCTACTGAAAGTCAGGATGGAGAGACCCCGAATGATACTCATTGCTCCAGACTGGTCACGCCAGCACTGGTACCCACTATTAAGGAATATGGCCCAGGGCCCACCATGGATTCTACCACAAATTACCCACCTGCTCACACAGCAAGACAATCAGATTCTACACAGCCAGTTCAAAACCTTAAACTTGGCTACATGGCGAATCACCTAGGTAACCAGCCAGCTCATCTCTCACAAGCTGTTATGGAAGTTATTCTGGAGGCTAGGAGGCCCAGCACCAGGAAAGCCTACTCAGACAAATGGAAAAGGTTTTGTGCCTGGAACCAAGCTAAAGGCCAAAATACCCTTCAGCCTGACATTCCTCAGATTCTGCAATATCTAACTGAGATGTTACACAAAGGGCTTTCTTTTTCATCTATTAAAATCCACGCCTCAGCCATTTCTGCTCACTACAACACGGATCCTCCCTTATTTTCACATCCACTCTTAAGGCAGTTTCTCAGAGGGGCCAAGAACATTAGGCCTCCCAGGAGAGCACCAACACCTACTTGAGACTTCAATTTTGTTCTGGAAAAACTCACGCTACCTCCTTTTGAACCAGCTTTCTCAGCTGACTTAAAGTTTATATCATGGAAGACTGCCCTGCTGCTAGCAATCACTTCAGCTAGAAGAGTTTCAGAGCTTCAGGCACTAATGGCAGTAGAGCCTTTCCTAATTTTTCATCAAGACAGGGTTTCTCTACAAACTAACCCCTCCTTTATGCCTAAGGTGGTATCCAGTGTGGCCCTAAATCAAACCATCCATTTACCCACCTTTTTTCCAAATTCACAGAACAAAGGAGAAAGACTCCTGCATTCCTTGGACATTCACAGACAGCTACGTTACTACTTGGATAAAACTAAGGTTTTCAGAAAATCTGACCAGCTTCTTGTATCCTGTGCTACAGCATCACAAGGAAAGGCTATCTCAAAACAAACCATTTCCAAATGGATAGGACATTGCATACGTTTTTGCTACACCCACCATGGAAAACCAGTTTCTGCTACCATAAGGCCCCACTCTACCAGGGCTGCAGCTACATCTACAGCCTTCCTCAGGGGGGTACCAACCAAGGATATCCTGGAAGCTGCAACTTGGAGTTCAGTGCACACCTTCACCAAACATTATCACTTACCACTTTACTCTAAGACTAGAGCGGGCTTCGCCACTGCAGTTTTGCAGGGCCTTCTAGCTCCCCTCTAACCCTGTTTGACTCCTCCGCCCATCCTTAGCTTTGGGATTCTACCCAAGTGTGATGACTGCAGCAGGGTAACACGATGAACATAGTACAGTTTTGTACCTACCCTAAATGTAGATGTTCGAGTGTATACCCTGCTGCAGTCCAGGTTGCCCTCCCTCCATCCCCTCTAAAACTAGCTGAACTTATCTCTATTCTATACTACCACTGTGGTGTATTTGCTTGTGCCTAAGGGTTTGGTTTTACTTTTTTCAAGATAGCTATATATATATATATATATATATATATATATATATACATATATATATATATATATATATATATATATATATATATATATTTTTTTTTTTTGCCTACCTATTAGGGGCAGCTGACATCTGGGGCAAGAAAAACTGAAGAAAATGGCATTGGATGCCTCTGATATACCCCTGGCACTCTGATGTCAGGGAAGAAGCGACAGCAACCGACGCCGGACCAAGACTTTGGAATTCTGGCCGACTGCGGGACCGCCTGATGGCAAGATAACCCAAGTGTGATGACTGCAGCAGGGTATACACTCGAACATCTACATTTATGGTAGGTACAAAACTGTACTTTATCTTCCTTGTAATAGCTCCCTAAACTTGGTGACAGCCCTTTCTACTTTCTGTTGTCTGAGTCGTTGTACTAAAAGTTAGAGTTATTATCAAAAAACAGTTGCATAACAGCAATCTTTCTAAACTTGTGAGTATTATCAAGGTACCCTTATTTTCTGTTTAGCATTCCGTAGTTGTTCCTGCTCTTGTTCTGTGAGATTCTCCCTGTTTTGCAATACTTTAATATTTGTCATTCCCTCTAAATAATTTTTGTTACTTCTTAACCATATCTCCTGTTTTTTTGCTTCCATTTTATTTTTAAATTCCATTTTAATTTTATTCCACTCCCTAGCTATATTTTCAGAAGTTTCTATCTTCTCTAATAGCTCCTGCTTAATTTCCATTACCCATTCCTTAAATTCCTCTCTTTTTAACAGATAGGTGGAAAAGCGCCAGTGTCTCATTTTTATTTCATTACCCTGTGTTTTTTTTATTTTAGTTATTATTGGTACATGATCTGAAATAGTTATTGGGTGCATATCAAGACCTTCAATTACATGCACATATTCCGGTGAAATGTAAATTCTCTGTAACCTTGCACAGTTTTTGTATCTTTGGGAATAATATGTAAATCCACTCCGAATTCCTATTAGTGAATTCACGTCTTCCATGCCAAATATTTTCATAAATTTCTTTAAAAATTGACTCTGCTTTATTATATTTCCCTTTCTAGGGCCCCCAGACAAATCTTCATATTTGCAAGTCAAATTCTAGTCCCACCTGTAAGTAATATTCCTTGTTGAAAGCTGATCATTTCTCCCAGAATTTTCTTTAGCTGTATTTTAACAGTTTTCAGTGGAATATAAATACACGCCAGTGTAATCCTCCTCCCTTGCCAGTAGCCCCTTAGTACTACAAATCTACCATTAATGTCTTTTTTCCTCTCTTATTACTATTAGAGCTAATCTTGCAATTAATATGCTGTAAGTACTTCTGTCTTCCTTTGCCCCAGGTATTCTGCTGGATAACCATCCTGAAAACTGTTCATTTCTTTCCAAGTGCATCTCCTGTAGCATAGCTATTTACACTCTACATTTTGTAATATAGTTCACTACTCTTCCTTTTTTGGATTTAAAGACATAGAAAGAATCATATTCTTGAGGGATTATTATTCCCACCTTTTATGTATAACAGCTTTTTTTGTTAAGTGTCTACTTCCAGCTTTTGTGTTACATGCTCGCACTGTTTGGCAGGTTAATCTTTTATACAACTGTTGCTTGTCATCTCCATTTGAGCTTATGTCACATCTTGCAGAACTTTTATTTTATTGAAAACCCTCAAATAAAAATATGCACACACACCCAATACCCCCCTAAAACCTACTAACTTAATAATGACACACAAAACTATGTACATCTTCAAATATTTATGTTTTACCCCTTAATAAGAACATAAGTTGCAAAATGACAGCCAAACACACAGACCTGAGCTAAACAGAAAGAAAGAAAGCTTATCCATGCTAAGACACATGATAGAGCCTGTGATTCTATTAAGTGCTGTCTGGTTTTGCCTTATTTTTATAGCTCTTTCAGCTGGGAAACACTTGAATGCTTTTAGAAACATTTTCTCCAAGTCATTTCTCTTTATTGTATTGTCTGTAGTGACATTAGAAGCAGATAAAAAACTATTTACTAGAAAAAAGACTTTATAATATTCAATATTCTTTTTCATTTGTTTGTTTTCTATCAAAACTTGTTACTAAATAAAGCTACTACAGTCATTCTCCTATGGAAGAATGAGGAAAAAGTACACTATTTTCTGTCATACTCTTTTAACCAGATCCCTCCAACCTATATTTATTTATTTTTTACATTGCAGTGCCTATATTTCTTAAAACTCAACAATGAGAAAGAGAGAAGAAGGGAAAAAGAAACAAAAAGAATAAACAGAAGCACCTGTTTACAGTAGTATCCCTATAATACTTAAAAATAGCTAAAAAAAATTAGATCTGAAGTAGTTAACTTCATTCTTTCTGCACATATGGGTATTCGGATCCGATTCAGATCCGAGCCAGCAAAAACTTTTCTAGCATCAGCTCCGAGCTCTAAGCTCCTCCCCTACCTATATTACATCACTTCCTCCTATCTAGCCCCAGATCTCGTTTGCCGCTCTATGAGTCAGCATCGTGGTCTCTGAGTTCTAAGCAAGGTGGTAAGGTTTTTTTAGTCTTATTAGTGTAGTTGGGTGTGAATACCTTTCCCTTTTTCTTCCCCTTCTTCGCATTGGTCGTCGTGTTAGTTTAAAAAAAAAAAAAAAAAATTATTTAGTGTTAGTGCAGTACTTTTTTGTAGTCTGGTTTCCTGTCTGGGCCCATTCCCTTGTAAAGTGTGCGTGTGTGGGCCATTAGGGCTTTTACTGTTCTCCACTATGGCTGAACAGCCTAAGGTTCCTTTTAAGAAACGCACAGAGAGTGGTCATAAGCTCTCACCAGCCGATGTCCACACTCTGTGTGTGCTATGTTTAGGGGTCGCCCATCTGTCTGCATCCTGCGACATTTGTTCAGGCTTTAACCCTAGGACACTTAAGGATCGTCGGGCTAAGCTTGTGGCTAAGGGTCTGCTGGAGTCTGCCTCGGTTTCCTCCCCAGCCAGTGACACTGTGCAGGCAGGAACTCAACCTCCCACCAGGCCTGCTTCATCGTATTCATTCCAAAGAGGTAGAGACAGAAGAGAGAAGGAGAAGCACCACAAAGAGAGGAACAGGCCCAGAAAAAGATCACCGGACAGGGAGTCTTTCTCCGGCCCCTCTTCAAAGGCACCCAGGTCTCATTCTCCTCGGCTCCACACTCCCCGTTTCTTGCCGGAGTTGAGGGAGCCATCGGAGCCGAGGCACTCTCCTCAGATCCGGCCCAGACCCGAGTTGGTCGCTTCCTCCAGGTCGACTTGGAGTGTCTCTGAAATTGATATGGACAGGCTGATGAGGAGGTTCATCCAGAACCAGATTCAGATGAGGGTCTTACCAGGGCCCTCTCCCATGGGAGAGGGTCCTTCTACAACTATGTTCCACCTTATTTCTCCTTCCCTGATCCAACCCGACGCTTCGGGGTTCTCGGGTCCGAGACCTTTTGGAGCTGTTGGGTCAGCGCCGATGGTTCTCGTTTCCTCGATACCAGCCATCACCTCGAGTTCCTCAGATCCGATCTTGGATTCAGGAGACTCTTGGAGCCATAGTCGGGGAGTCGGACCCGAGGGTCGAGATCTTACTCGTTCGGATCCCATCCTCAGTGCCCAGACTACCCTGCCGTCAGCTCCGATTCCTGCTTCGGATCCGGGGAGAGCCTCATCCTTACGAGTTTCGGAGGTGTGCTCTCCATCGGCATTCAGGGCAGTGGAAAGGGTACTCTCCCAGGGGTTGAGGCCACAGCTCACCTACTCGGATCCTACCCAGACTCCTCTGATTTTGGATTCTGCTCCCATTACCCTGTCTCAGGGACAGCCCATGCCAAAGCTACCCCAGGTTGTTCCCTTCAGGGAACCCCCGGAGGCTTAAGAATCTTTTTCAGAGAGTCCCACTGGAGAGGAACCTCATAAGCGCAAGTGTAAGAGAAGGCACTTGGACTCCCCTGAGTCCATTACCACCGATACGGACTTGGATGAAGGAGAGGGTTCCCCCAGATCACCTACCGAGGATGTCTCGTTCGGAGACATTATGGAGATCCTCCGCCAAAGAGGAGGTTGGCAGCCCCCAAACACTCTGCGGATGAGTCCGTATTCCTGGAGGCCTTTGGCGCGGGCCCATCTACTTCCTGGGTCTCCCCTCCAGCTGACACTTTGGTGGACCTCATCACCACTACGGCATGGAAGGATCCTGACACCGTAGAGCCTATACCCAAAAGGCCAGACAAAATTCTTTCCCCGCTGTCAGACAGGCAAACATGGTCCAAGGGAGCCCCAGTAGACGCTTTGGTGGTTGCAGCTGCCACAAAGAAGGAACTGGCACAGGAGAGTTTCTCGGTTCATACACCAGACAAGAAGTCCAGGTCGATGGATCCTTTCGGGAAGCGCATGTACTCGTCAGCGACATTTTCTGTCCGTGTGCTGAATTACTTGGCACGTCATCTGACTGCAGCGAGACCTTATATCGGAACTATCTGAGTCGCCCCCGGAGTCTCTGTCGCAGCAGGACAAACAGTCCTTTACTGCGAAGATGACTACACTGAAATCTGTGACTAATACCTCTATGCATCTCCTCTCTCATGCTACGGAGGGAGCCTCTAGAGCTGCTGGTACAGGCGTTGCCTTGATGCGACACGCCTGGATCAGACTGTGTCAATTTGCGGACCCCTTTAAGGCGTTTTTCATCAACGCCCCTTTCAATGGATCATCCCTCTTTGGGAACACTGTACGTGACACATTAATCTAGAGTGAGAAGGATGGAAAGACTTTGTCATCCATCGGAATCCGCTTCTCTAACCCCCAGAGGTCCTACTCCAGGAACCAAAAGGGGCAAAAGAAGATGTGGTTCCGAAAATCACAGTCCTTTCGTGACACTCAGGAATATTCGTCCCCCAGAGGCAGAGGGGGACAAGACTGACGCCGTCCCAGAGGCAGAGGGGGTCCCAAAAACTTCAGGTCTAGGGAACCTATTTCAGACAGATCCGCACAGCAGCCCTGAGGGGTTGCCCGGCTGCTTTACTCGGGAAGCAGTCGAGGGAAGACTTTCCTTACATCCAGCGGCATGGGAGTCCATTACTGCAGACTGCTGGGTGTTAAACATCATATCCAGAGGATATTTTATCCCCTTCATTTCATGTCCCATAGCTCCAGCATGCCTTCCAGATGTTCCACCCGCTCACAGGGAGGCTGCAGCATTAGAGGTTTCGAAGCTGCTACAAAAACGAGCCATCAAGCCAGTCCCCCCAGATCAATCCGGATTAGGCATCTACTCCAGGTTCTTTTTAGTGCCAAAAAAGACGGGGACCTCAGGCCCATTCTGGACCTGTCTATCCTCAACCTGTCAGTAGAGAAACAAAAATTCCGGATGGTCACTCTACAGTCCATTCTACCATTTCTGAGAGAATGCGACTGGATGTGCTCGTTAGACCTCCAGGACGCTTACTTTCACTTCAAGGTCCACAGGAGCTCCAGGAGGTTTCTACGCTTCTGGCTATGGGCTAGTCACTTTCAATTCAGAGCCGTACCCTTCGGTCTCACCACAGCTGTCAGGGTGTTCACCAAGGTTATGGCGGTCATAGCAGCTCACCTGAGACTTCAGAGCATTCAGGTATTCCCCCAACCTAGACGACTGGCTCTTCGCTGCATCCACCAAACGTCTCTTGTGTCAGGCCCTACACTACTTCCTCGGTCAGGCTCACAAGTTAGGCATCACGATCAACCCCAACAAGTCCCACCTGACTCCGGTTCAGATCATAGACTTCATCGGGGCACGGTTGGATTCAATTCAGTCAAAGATTTTTCTCACCCTGGAAAGGATAGAAAATCTCAGACTCCATGTATCAGCTATCTTGGATCACTCTGTAGTCACAGCAGCTGATGTTCTCAAGGCCTTGGGTTCGATGGCAGCCTCAATCTCTATCCTCTCTCTTGCACATCTTCACATGAGAGTCCTTCAGTGGAATCTAGCAGTTCACTGGTCCTGGCTAGACCTACCGATGAGCTTCCACATCCGAATCAACCGGACATGCAGATCATTAGTCCAGTGGTGGATTCAATCAGCGGACATTTTTGCGGAGTGCAGCTTTCTAGCCCCTCCGGCTCTGGCCACGGTGACCACAGACGCCTCCCAGCTCGGGTGGGGGGGGGCACTTCCTGGGAAGAACGGTCCAAGGCACGTGGTCCTTTCCAGAGACCACGTTACACATCAACGTCCTGGAGATGAGGGCAGTGCTTTTAGGGTTGAGAGACTTCCACCCTGTCCTACCTCCGGGGACGGTAGCCATTCAATCAGACAACATGTCTGTAGTCTGGTATATAAACAAACAGGGAGGGACCCGATCCTATCCCCTTTGTCGCGAGGCCATGAGGGTTTGGGAGTGGGCCATATCTACCAGCCGGTTTCTCATAGCAACGCATATCCCGTGACGCTCCAACATTCTAGCGGACAGTCTCAGCAGGGCAATCCTTCTGCCTTACGAGTGGTCTCTGAAACAATCAGTGGTGGAGAAAATCTTCTTTGTTTGGGGTCAACCTTGCTGCAATCTCTTCGCATCTCCTTCCAACTTGAAGTGCAGAAACTTTTTCGCTCTGATCCCCCCTCTGGGGGATGTCCTGAGGGATGCTCTAGTCCATGATTGGCCTCCCGGGCTACTGTATGCTTATCCCCCGTTACCTCTTATTCCGAAGTTCCTTCAGAGAGCTTGCCAGCTGCAGTGCAAAGTCATTCTCATAGCTCCCTTCTTGCCTCGCCAAGTGTGGTTTCCCTTCCTATGGTCTCACCTGTTGGTTCCTTCATGGACTCTAGATCCCTGTCTGGATCTAATTTCTCACCCATCGGGTCTCGAGCTGACGGCGTGGCTGCTCCAGTTCCCATGATCATCAGGACTCCCGGACTTTCGTCCCCTGTTAAGAACATTCTGGTAGGTTCCCTTAAAGCCTCCACTAGGAAACTCTACAATAGCAAGTGGAGACGTTTTTGAGTTTGGGCCTCTCAACGCACTCAGAACCCGTTTACAGCCCCTGTTCCGGTCATACTGGATTTTTTTGGCTGATCAGTTGCAAGTGCTTCCACCATCAAAGTTCAACTGGCTGCCATCTCTAGTTTTCATGTAGGTGAAAATAAGGTTGCTCTGGCTTCTGCCAAACTGTGCAAAGCTTTCCTGAAGGGCACTTTCTTATTGCGACTACCAGTTTAAGAAACAGTGCCCCCCTGGGATCTGACTTTAGTCCTTCAAGCCTTGACCTCTCCCCCTTTCGAGCCAGCCGGCTCAGTTCAGATGAAGTTTTTGTCATGGGAGACAGCATTCTTGGTTACCATCACTTCAGCTAAAAGAGTTTCAGAGGCCTTATCCTCCTTGCCCCCTATTTGGTTTTCCACAAGGATAGAGTTTTGCTGCGTATGAACCCTGCTTTTCTTCCCAAGGTGGCCTCAGCAGCCAATATTAATCTATCTATAAATTTGCCAGTCTTCTTCCCAGATTTCCAAAATAGAGGTGAACGTAAGCTTCATTTATTGGATGTCCATAGACAGCTTAGTTTTTACCTCCATAGGACTAAACCCTTCCGAAAGTCGGATGAATTGTTTGTCTCTTTTTTTTCAAAACCATTTTTGGGCAAAGCAGTTTCAAAAGTGTCCTTAGCAAGGTGGATCACTCTTTGTATTACACAAGTTTATAAGGACAAAGGTTTATCTCCTCCTGGTGCATTGAAGGCTCATTCCACTAGGGCAGTGGCCACGTCTGCAGCTTTTTGGTCAAGAGTTCCATTAGACGATATCTGTGCGGCAGCGACTTGGGCCAATTCGCACACATTCATCTCTCATTATAAATTGGATCTTATTTCTAGAGGGAGAGCATCCTTTGGCTCTGTGGTGCTCAGAAATATCCTTCCATAAGGGCCTCCCAGGTGTACTAGTAGCTGGGGACTCTGTCCCATATGTGCAGAAAGAATGAAGTTAACTACTTCAGATAAAGACGTTATGTCCTTACCATTACGTTTCATCTGAGTAGTTAGACTTCATTCTTCTGCACCTTCCCTCCCTCCATCCCCCTCACTCTTCAGATTTTTGCTGTTTAGGATTGTGGTTATGTTGCCATTTAGTGTCAGCAAACTCGATCTGGGGCTAGATAGGAGGAAGTGATGTAATATATAGGTAAGGGAGGAGCTTGGAGCTCGGAGCTAATGCTTGAAAAGTTTTTGACGGCTCGGATCTGAATTGGATCTGAATATCCATATGTGCAGAAGAATGAAGTCTAACTACTCAGATGGAACGTTATGGTAAGGACATAACTTCTTTTTTGTAACATGCACAGAATATCATGTACCACTTAAGTAATACTGTTAACTGTAAGTAAAACACAATTTTTTCTTAACTGTCTCCCTCCTGCTCCCCTCTCCTGTGCATTTTTCCAAACATTAATGACATGAAGTAGGGCATATGCTTTAGAGTCCCCTACGATTTTAACAAAGTCCAAACAAGTCCAATATTTCCAGACTTTCTTGTTCTGTCCTGCTTCACAAGTGTAATTATTGCTTTGTAATCCCACATTTCTCATTTTCCAGGTTATTGTTTCTAGTCTCCAAACGTTCTGACATGAAGTAGGGCATATGCTTTATAGAGTCCCCTACAAGTTTAAAAAGTCCAAGAAGGTCCAATATTTCCAGATTCTTTTGTTTCTTCCTGTTCACCTCCATCTCCCAAACCGTGTCTCTGCTTCATCTCCAGTGCACTCTCGATTCTTCTAGTCAATGTCTGTGTTTTTTTTCTATCTCTCAATCATTTTCCAATGAAACACTGGGAAAAGTTTCACTGGCACACTCTCTCTGTGATCTTTATTACCAGAAGAACAAGAAGCAGACTCTCCTTCTGTTTCACAGCTCACTTTTTGTTGAAGAAACTTTTGTATTTCTTCCTTAGCATGCACTTCATCAAGTAATGATTTTGTTCCTCCAGGGAAAATATTTTGAGGATAGCTGGGTACAAGAGTTTGAATTTCACGTGTGCTTCTCAACATATCCTATGTAATGGAATATATTTATTCCTCTTCTGCCTGGTGTGCAATAAGTAGTCATTCTCCAAAAACACTCTGCTGTCTCTCACTTTTAGTACTTTGTCCTTCTGCCACAGTTTTGTCAGAATCAACTCCTTCTGCTGGTAAGATTGTGTTTTTATTATCAAAGGTCTAGGTTGTTTTCTCATAGCCAGGTTTGGAGCATAAACACAATGCGGCCTTTCAGTTAGCAATTCTTGTTGTGGAATACCAGTCCAGTTGCTTATTTTACTTTCATAAAATTAGTATAGTCTGTTCCTTCCAGCTTCTCTGGTACAGCAGAAAATCTAAGGTTTTCCCTATGTGCGCTGTCCTCTAATTCTATGTTTTTTAAAACATCTCGTCTTGTGGAGTCACATATTCAACAAGCCTTTTCTTCATTTTAGTCTCTGAGTTTTGCAATTCTGTCACCTTATCTGAATATCTGTTCAATGCTTCTTCCATTTTTTTGAGATTTTTGTTGTTTGTGTTGATATCGTCCATCAATGTTTTATTTATTTTAACCAGGTATGTGTACAGCTGCTTTATACTTTTTCTAGGTTACTGGAAGTCATGTCTGGAACTTGCACTGCTTCTTTCTGAAAAACTGCAGTACTTTTTCCAGTCTGTGTTTTTTCTTCAACTTTTGTAGCTGATTTTCCTCTGGGTCCTTTATAGTTCTTTTTTCCTGGCATCTAGACAGTGCATTTACTAGTTAGTTACTAATATTACCCAGAAATCTAGGTCCACTGGCCTTCTCTGCTAAGTTTCTGTTTTCAGACTGGGAGAGACAGAATTAAGCTGTTACTCATGTTCAGCCATCTTGAAAGCATCAGATCAACCACCCTTACTCTCACCACAGCCATCAAGGGGTTACCTTATACTGGACGGTCGTGGCAGCTCATATGAGACTAGAAAGATTGCAACTGTTTTTCATATAAGAATGGCTGGCCTCTTTCTGCCCTAACCAGACATCAGCTTTTAGAAGCCAAGGCTTACTGGTTTTGTGCACCTCTGGAGTTTATGGAAAATATAGCCAAATGAAAAACTGATTCCAAAAAAATAAAAAGAAAGAAAGAAAGAAAAAACACACAAATTTTGCAAACGTATTCGTTCATGGACCTAATCAGAGGACATACTTTTCAGGCAAACTATTCTCTTTTCCTCTTCTATTAGTTACAGGTACCGCGGACACTTCCCAACTATGGTGGGGGTGCATACGAAGTGAAGGATGGCCCAGCCACGTGGTCCCCCCTCGAAGACCATTCACTTGTCATTATCCCAGACACAAGAGTAGTGCTTCTAATGTTGCTAGGCTTCCAAGAACTGCCCCCTCCACAGGCTATTGCAGTACACATGCTTTGATATGATCCCCTTTTGTGGGAGAGAGTCTGGTTCAAGATTGGTCCCCAGTCTCATATACCATTGATCCCTAAATTTTTGCAGAAACACAGCAGGCTGAGGACCTCTGTTATCGTCATTGCTCCCTTCTGGCCTCATCAGGTATGGTTCCTCTCTTTCTTTCTCTCTCTCTTTCTCTCTGTGGTCTCATCTGAAATACCCTACAGGAATTCTGGAGCCCAGTCTGGATCTGCCATCTTGCCCATCGGAGATCAGTATCTCTAGCTCCATACACTCTAGCTAACCGCATGTTTTTTTCAATTCTAGTGCTAGTACACTGGTCCAACCTCATAACAGTTTGTGACTTTGTTTGGCTTCCCAGAAGAATCCTTCTATGAAGTTTATAGAAGCAAATGAAAAAAGATATCCATATGGCCTTCCAATAAGAACATTGGCCTGTTTTCAATTCCTTTTTTTGGCCATGCTTCCTTTCCTTGACAACTGTATAGATTTTCCAGTCTTTTAATGAATTTCTTTGTGTGATGACTTCCAGATTATATAATTTTTTTCTTGAAAATAATCTTTTTGCTTGGACCTCCCATGAAAGACCCCTCTTCTTCTTCTTCGGATCTCACAGTTATATTTTAGGGACTAACACAAAAACTCTAGAAATGGCAAGCAATTGTGTTATGAATTTCTTTCATGGAAAACATTCTTTTTGGTAGCAATTACATCGACGTAATGAATTTCGGAGCTTCAGATCTTGTTTAGCAAGCCTCCTTTACATTCATTTCCGTAAAGAGAGGGTGTTCTTCTGGACTAATCCCTCTTTTGTAACCAAAATAGCCACAAAGGTGAACATTAATCAATCCATATGGTTGCCAGTTATTGTTCCCAATTTTTCTGACTATGACAAACATGTTACACCTTCTTGGTGTTCATATACAGTCACATTTCTTCTTCACAGGACCAGACAGTACACAAGGCCTGTCTGGCTGTTTGTCCTTTTCTGCTAACTGCATAGTTCAAGCAGTCTCCAATATTAACCCAGCCAAATAGATTACTCACCATATTTCACTGATTTGTTCCTAAAATGGTTTGGAATTTTCTCGTCACCCTAGAGAACATTCTACCAGATCCTTGGCTATCACATCTGCTTTTGCTCCCAGAGCCTCTGTTGAAATATGTGCTGCAGCCAATTGGTCAAAGACTCATACCTTTGTAGCACATTACAAGTTGGGCTTTGTCTCCAAAAGCAGAGCTCCCTTTGGTTCTTCAATGCTCCAGCATATCTTTCTGGAGGGCCTCCCAAGTGTTATACTGCTGGGGACTCTAATGGTAAAATAAGAAATGTCTGCACTTACGGCAGGGCCAAACCAAAGCAGGAATCAGTGAACAAGCGGCCAGCACCAAAGTGTATTAAGCACAACAACAACAAAGTTGAAGTAAATAAAAAACTGTTGAATGGTCCTAAACCGATTTCGGCAAAACTGCCTTCCTCAGTGGGATATGTAACAAAACCAATGTAATCATACCGTTTATATAGATCAGTCATTCCAATGAGAAATCAACCTTACAATCCTCAATAAAAAAGAGAAGCATTGGATTATAAAATTGGGGGGTGTCTTTTTTCACCGGGGCTGAATGATCACTTACAGAGTTTGTGATTTCTATTTTATAAGAAGATGGCATTGAATATTATTTGTTTGATTTTTCAAATAAATATGCTAATATTTGCTATAGGAAATGACATAATCTGTAAGGTTGATTTTTCAGCCGAAACCGGTTTGGGACCATTAAACAGTTTTTTTTTTATTTACTTCGACTTTGTTGTTGTTGTTGTGCTTAATACACATTGGTGCTGGCTGCTTGTTCACTGATTCCTGCTGGGGACTTTGACCCATCAGTGAGGAAGAATGAAAAGGACAACATCAAATTTATAAGTTATGTATTTACCATAACTTGGCATCTGTGTTGTCCATTTTTATTCTTCCTCGCATTCCCTCCCAGCCATCCCCTACATGTAACTGTTTATTTAAAAATAGAAGATTTCTGCAATGTCAGTGAACTATAGATAACTAATTTAGTATGTCTCCACCTGTAAATAATCTGTTGTTTTGCTGTAATATCTTTCTCTTAACTACTTATTATATGTCAATTGGGGAGCTTTTCTCCCTGGGCATCCACTGAAAATGGATCTGGTCCAGTTGGATTATTCCTGGTTAACAAATGTAAAATAAATAAATAAAATAAATAAATAAATTGTCGTTTCTAGTAGGATCTTGGATGATATAAAAACTTTCACGTCCCTTATTTGAGCCTTAATGTTTTCCTGTTTTTTATAAATCAGTAGGCAGTAGGCAGAAAACTTGAGCTGAGGAGTTAGGTATGGTGTAGTGTGTTATGGGAAGAGGGAGGAGCTTGAGACTAGGATCCAAACTCTTGGAAATGCGGCCGAGTCAGATCCGAGGGTCAGATCTGAGCCCCATCAGTGAAGAAGCCTGAAAATGGACAACACAGATGCCAAGTTATGGTAAGTACATAACTCCTAATTTGTAACATTGATAGGAAATGTTGCACTGTTTGTTACACTGTTATTTTTAAGTTTGATTGTCTGGTACTTCTAGTCAGCCTGCTCTACAGCATTTGCTGCATTGCAGGAATTCTGTGTTTTTCTCCCTCAGGGAGAATTGTCTATTGCAGATTTAATTCATATTGTCAAAAATAAAAGAAAGACACACCACTGAAGATATCCCAAGACAAAAACAAGTTAACAGAGCTTCTACACTCACTACGGTGATACATCCTGGTTCTTTTGCTGTTAATTCATATTGTCTCTGTTTTCTTTTCTTGCTCATGCGTATCATATAACACTATTTGAGTTTATAATACTGTGAAGTGCTTAGGTAATTAACCAATATGATGAGAGTTCTGGGTTTCTGTAAGGGCAGAGTCCCAGATGCATCTAGCAAAAAGAAAATATTACATGCATCATGTTTATGTTATTTCCAAAAGTATTGCTGTTTAAATCTGGTAATATAAACCTTCTTTTAGTAATGATAAATTAACTCTGCCCTAAAATCTAATAAAGGACCTTATTTTCTCTTATTAATATATCACCATAACCTAAAATGCTTTCCATTGTCTGGATTCCATTGGAGGGTGTTTCAGCATTTTGCCAATTCTTTTGTAGGGCACATAGTTTTTCACTTCACCTTTTATGTGGTGCTAAATATAAACCTTTGGGATATGAATATCATTTCTGAAAATAGAAGCATTACAGACAACTGCAGAGTGGCACACATCGCCTGTCCCATGTATGTCCTTCTTCTAGCACTGCTTTCTAATATTAGCTTAGAGGCGACATGCGAAAATGATTTGTGGCAAACTAGTGCCTTTAAGATGGAGTTGTTTGTACTATAGGCTGTAGTTATCACCTGAACTGAGCCCAACTTTTATTATAGTGCTTTATGTCAAACACTTTACAAAATGGATGAAATTCAAACAATCATACATTTTAAAGTTAGGAAAAAGTTGCAAAAGCATATGTTTAGTAAAGTAAATGTTAAAATATAGATGCAACAAAGACTATTATGTCGCTAATTTAAGTAATGACATACAACTCTGTGCAAAAATCATGTCCTTTTTGCAAAAAAAGAGAAGGCTATTTAAAAACAGAAGAAGTAACTTATTATAGAAGACCAACAGAAAAGAAAAAAACTTTTTTTGTTTCTTTCACCCTGTTGCTTGTGATGTATGTAGTTTGAGTGGGTCAGAATCCCTGAATTTGCTTATTTGGAAGAAAGAAGAACTGAGAATACTGGAGGGTATTCTCACAGTAAAGTTGTTCTATGTTACTGCTCACATTTGACCAGAGGTAGAACTGCAGGTAACCCACATTAGAGAAATAAGACACTACCATATATTATAAAAGCTCCTTATCCCTCCATACTTGTTACACATTGCAGAAGAACAGTTGGAGAGATTCAGGCAGTGATACACAAGATTGGTAAAGCACTAATTGTGGTCTGACCCCCACACACACACACACACACACACACACTTCTTAGAATCAAGCTTAAACTAAGTTTTGTAACCCAGATGGCCCCATCATTCCATAGTAAACAGTATGAAGTTCATCATGGAGTATTCTGGAAGGAGATGGATGACATTGTTTGATTACTTTAAAGTCTGTGATGAAAAAGAGGTGTAAAAAGTACAATTAAAAGTAAACAGTGTTGTTGTAACCTTAGTTTGCTCATGCTTCATGTTTTTCTTGATTCTCACCATTATTTGAACTGTAACCCCTGAGCAAGTCACTAAACCGCCATGTGTACAGCGTTTAAAACCATATCCATACTTTTGAATTTTGTGCAGTTAAAGTAACAGCTGCAACATTTTGTTCCCATACATAATAATTTATCAGATGGTGCACATAAGGATAGCACCCTTGTGTTAAGACTTTTACCTTGCAGTCTTGACCTCTGGTCAGTGTCAGTATGGAGTTTACATTTTCTTTCCATGTCTGTGTTGGTATTCTGGTCTCCTTCCACATTCCCAAAATGTGTGGATTGGTTGGGTGCAGTGAACTATCTGTATATAATATCCGTATATATTTTGTGTTTCGGTAGAAGAGACACTGACTTTTGGTTCTTCTGTTTAGCTTCTGGTGCATCCCATGTGTCCTAGCATATGGCTACACTATACATTATCTGTTACTCTAACATAGCCCCTTTATCCTTGTTTCACTATCAGTACCTGTGTTTTGTATGTCTGCAGTCTGCCTTCATTCACTAAGACCTCCACCAAGTTCATTAACGGTTCGTACATTTGCTTTTCAATGTGTATACAAATGACATGAAGTTATGAGTAGCCAGTATAACAATATACATGGTCAGCCCAGTTGTTTGGGGGGGGGGAGTTATTCTAGTTGTCAGGGGATATAGGAGGGGAAACAGTAGCATAACAGAGAGTTGGAGTTCTACTGGTAGATGTCCATGGATTCCATGAATGATATGAGTACACATTCTATATGTGCATCTGAATTAGGGGTAGGAAGCGAGAAAGAGAGAAATACTTTCCTGTAGAAGGATCACTGTGTATCTTGATTCTTCCCCCACCCCTGCCCACTGTGCTGAAAGTATATCATATCAGAATCAGAGAAAACAGCGTACTTTGGGAATCTGGAGAGTTTGGAGGGGTACCAGGAGTTGCTGATGGTCAAGTTGTAAGCTGTCAAAGAACAAAAAATGTAGGATTAAAAAAAGCGGCAGAGGCAGGTAGTATGGAGAAAAAGTTTGTAGGTATGAGAGGACATGAGTGTGGGGAGGTTAGGACATGTGTATTTCAAGGGATTCTGATAATTGCTAGACTAGGGTGATGAGAGTGAGGGGATTAGAAGTGACTGTAGTGAATCTGAGGGTGTGTGGAAGAGAGAGTAGTGAGAAACGTTGTTAGGAAATGGGGTAGAAGTTCATTCAAAAGAGAAATGGATAGTTTGGAAAGTTGATGGAGATTAGATTCTTTAACTAGATCATATAATGACCTCACAGATAAAAGTCAGTTCTTCTCTGATTTCTGTACAAATGCAACCCCCGGCCAGACTTGATGGTGAGACGGAATTCTTAATGGATTTGAAGTTTTTGTATGTTCAGAGAAAGTTTTTTTTTCTGTTGCTTAGCTGTATAGATTCGATGCAGGTTGAGTTCAGTTGTCCTTCAGTAGACTGCCTGACGTGAGCTGATGATCGCAAGTGAAATTAAATGGCAGTTGAAGGTGGGACATAGCAGTGTATATCATGTATGCTAGTATCATGGATAATGATGCTTAGTTATTGGGCTGTTTACTTATTTATTTACAGTTTGTTGACTGGGATATTTTACAATTTTCAGACAGAATCCAGGTGTAGTATGAATAAAGATAGACAAAATAGAAGGCCATTTAAATGTAGCATGTTAAATTAACCAAAGTGTGATAAAACTCTTTTAAGTGTAAAACACAGAATAAATATGTACAAGTTTAACTGAAGCAGCAAATACAGTTAGATCAAGTCAGACAGTAGGAAACACTGAAGCAAGTTATTGTTCACAAAACAGCAATAAACGTTACAGTCATATGCAGTGGTTTTAATTCTGAAGTAGACTTGGTTCAGTATTATTACAGAAAACTAAAAGGTGGAGCAGTTCAGGTGAGGAAGAAAAGCTTTTGGACTTTTCTTGGAGATTGTAGAAAAATGAGAATGGCATAATTTGTAATCTGAAAGGCCTCATAGGGGTGGGCAAAAGAGCAATACTTTTTTGGGTTATAGTAAAGAAAGGCTTGCACTGTTTTGTGGGGATCTTGGGACAGTGACATCATTGTATTAGAATCTAAGGACAAATCTTCTTTGTGTCCTTAATTCTTGGTTCATGGACTCTGACTGAAAAACATTTTGACTTATTTCACAGGTATTTGCTGTAGACATAGCATTAAATAGTTTATTACATTTAAATTCTCCTTAACTGGGAATTAGCTTGTTGATCTGAGCTCTGTTTTAATCACCTGGTTCCATTTTCTGTTATAACAAATACTGTGCTCTATATAATAATTTAATTACTAAAATTCTTGGATACATATTTAAATAAGTTGATATGTTATTTACAATATTATTTGGAATAATAAGTCTCACAGGATAAGCCAACATTAATTGCCCTGATCAGTGGTTAAGGTGGATTAAGTCTCCCTGATTTCAGTTTATACTACTCAGTAGCTCTACCAGATAATTACAATATTCTTTCTGTTGTGTGTGCAAAAAAAAATTGAATACTATTCATTCCTGCCAATAACTCTCAATCGACCCTCTTTTCCCCAGCAAGAATTGGGTGTTAGGAAGTGGGCTTATTTGCTGGTACTGGGGCGTGGCCTACTCCCCTCAGTAGCCCCCCCCCAACCTCCGTCATCACATTCTTCAGAAGAAAAGTGTGCCTGTACACTCTTAGTTCTTCTCTGATTTCTGTACAAATGCAACCCCCGGCCAGTTCCTACAAGCATCAGAAACACCATTCACACTATTCAAGCTCTTGTTGCCTGTGTTGCAGTCAGGCTTTACCCCTCTGTGCTGATAGTGCTGCATTCGTAAGACAGATTTCATTCTCCTGGCAGAACAAAAAAACTTATGTAGATGTCCAGTTTTGTCATAGTGTAAAATTGATACTTAAAGTAATGGGTTGTGTGGGAGCTATGTCATGCAGGGCCAGTGCTGCATTCCTGCAAACATTCAAATACATACGTTGTCATTTTAAGTAAGGCATTCTGCTAAGTCAGTTTTCATGTCACTTTAGAAAGTAGGAGCTTGTATTTACGGAGCATTATCTAGCTATTAATGGCAAAGTAAAATACGTATTGTATATGACATTGCTTGAGAAGTCTGCAGAATACAGGATAGCAAATCATATGTTTAGCTGCTGTCCTTAAAAGCCTCTGTATTGTTTGTGAAAAAGTCATGAACAGAGGAAGTGCATGTAATGTGTGGAGAACTGGTTTCATGGCAACATTTAGAAAGCTCTTTGCAGCTTGGATGAGTGCCTTGATGTTTGGTGGCATGTGGGAGGTACTCATCATTATGTAAACTTTGTGGGCAGTCATACAGGTTTTAAATTGCCACTCAAATGTCCTGAGAAAGCAACAGAACAACAAACGAGTACTGTAATTATAGAGCCACTGGGAGAACAGGTTCATAATAATGTTAGTAGGAGGGTGGGGTGGGAACCATGGCACCTTTCCAAGAAAAGGTGCAGACAACTAAAGCAGCTAAGATTGGAAACTTCCTGTTTAACATTTGAGAAGGTCAGTATGACTGTTCCTTGGCTGTGTGTACATTTGTGTATTATTGAACTTATCTTAGGTATAAGGCCTTTGTCGTATGCAGACATAAAGCTGAAATACTCAAGTGTACAGCAGGTCATGTTGGAGAACATAAAGTACTGAATAAAATTCTTCAGCAGTAGCAGTGGGTTTCATTGAGTGCATGAGGGAGGGGGCATTGCTGGCCTTCATAGGATTTAAACTTTGATAAGGAACCTGTAAGGGTTCCAAGTGTGTATGTAGCTGGGAAGGAAGCTGGAAGCATTTATGGTTGAGTAGCACAGCATAATTTATTGTGGCATTTTGCTGAAAAAGTAGAAGCATTAAAAATCATAGCAGTGGTATTCAAATATCATAGCAGACGGACAGAAAGTGATATAGTTAGTGATAAGAAATATTTTACTTAATAATGTATGTATCCTTAAAGAGGCCTATTTCTAGGAAGAAAAATAAGTAAATCTGTGAGGAGTAAGGGTAAATATGGGAACAAAAATCACAGTGCTGCATTCCCGCAAACATTGAGCATAAAGCAGTTGAGCAGTATGAGCAGGGGTCACTTGATGAACTGACTAAGGTGCTGGGTAGGGAGAGTAAAGAGAGAATAAAAAAAAAAAGAGACAGTTGTAGTAGCCCCCTCCCCTCTTTCAAAACACACACACACACACACACACACACACACACACACACACACACACACACACACACACACACACACACACACACACACACACCTGTGCCACATTTCCCATGAAATCATGGCCATATGATGAACTACTTCAGTGGAACAGGCAATACTTTCTCTGATGGTTGTTGTCGCAGAAGGGTTAACTACAAAAAGTGTGAGGAACTTGGCCAAGGAACAAGAGTGGGTTAAAGCAGTGGTTCTCAACCTTTGTGAGACCGTGGCCCAGTAAATTCTGTTTTTCTAAGATGAGGGCCCTGTCCCAACAAATTTACTCATGAATACCTTTCTAAAGTAGGAGGATGTCAACTTGTCGGCGAAACACTTACAGTATCACATACACACGCCAAGTATTATACACATGCCAAGTATTTATATATGCAAAGTGTGTAATTTAATAAAGACAAATGTATGAATCTCTCAATTTTAAACACTAGTTCCAACACTAAACAACATTTTAAATGTAAAAACACGTCACTTTAACGGTTTAATACAGCAATTGTAAGTTCTTGTAAAAGTTAAACTTAGTTTCTTTTATTATAGTTGAATTTTTGAAGGGCTTTAGGCTAATTAGACTTTTGTTGCTGTTTTCAGTCCGTTAGCTTATTAATTCCGGGATGAATTCAAGTGATAGCCAAATGGAGACAGTCAGAAAGATGGAGGCGGTTCCTCTTGTTTTGTTTTAAGCACAGTCATGGTTGAAAATGCAGTTTTACAAAGATATGTGGTGGAAAAACAAAGAAGAAATCTCATTGCTATGGCTTGTAAATTTGAATAATCATTTTTCATTCTTATTCAGAATTTCGAATTACTCACAGAATTTCCAATTCTTTGTCCGATGATAATTCAATAAGTTGAAGAGTTTTTTCATGGGAAAGGGCTGTCTCTCTGTGTTCAGCAAAAGGGTTCACAATCCACATATTTTGCCTCCAAGGATCCTCATGTTCGGGATAATACTTTTCAAACAACATCTTCAAGTGAGCTACAGTAATATCTGAAACTGAATTCTATGAATAGAAATCATCTCCTTCCATAATATAATCTGAGTGTGACTGAAACATTTTATTGTCTCCTTCTGTAACCACATTAAGCTAGAGTTTGAGTTTCTTTTTGAATGATTTGATCTTTTTCCAAGCATTAAATATTGCTGTATCTGGACCTTGAAATTTTAAATTCAGCTCCTTTATATAAGAAAATATGTTGCTGAGATATGCCAGCATGGCTACCCACGTTTTATCCTGGAAATAATGGGACAGGTTACATTTCTTATCAATTAGAAACAGCTCAGTTTCCTTTCAGAGTTCATATAACCTCTTGAGTACTTTACTGCAGGACAGCCAAAGAACTTCTGAATGGAAAAGAAGATTTTGATGATCAGAGCCCATTTCATTGCACAATGCTTTTAACAGTCTTGTATTTAAGGCACTGATTTTTATATCGTTAATAATTTTAACAGATTGAGACAGGACTTCATTAAGCTCAGGTGCCATTTTTTGGAGGTTAGGTTTTGCCTATGAATGTAGCAATGTGTTAACAATATGGTATTGCCCGCCATATCCTTAATTTTAGTGACTACACCTAAATTTCTACTTGTAAGACAGGCAGTGCTATCAGTACAAACTCCAACACAATTTTTCCATTCCAGACCTCTCTCTTAACTGAAACCATTTAAAACATCGAAAATTTCACTGCTGGTTGTATGCGTAGGCAGTTCAGAAACATTTAAAATGTCTTCCTTCAGGTCACTCTCATCATAGTCAATATGTTATACATACGTAAATAAAGTACTGTTGTTCTGAATAGCTGTAGATTCGCCCAGTTGTAATGCAAACAATTTTGACTTTTTAATTTTTGCAATAAGTTGTGTTTCTGTATCTTCTGCCATATCGGATATCCGCCTTTCAACTGTATAATTTGACAATGGGATGTCTTGCATTTTACTTGCCACAAACTGGCCTAATACTTCTTTACAAGCTGCAGTTAAAGAAGGCTTAATGAGCTGTTCGCCAATAGAATATGTTTTTTTTTTACATTTAGCTATCTGTAATGATATTAAATAGGATGCTATCAGAAGTGAAGTCTCAGTGGTTGAAGCCTGAGAAATAATTTTCTTTTGTATTTTAAGTGCACCTCTTTTACGCAGAAAGAATTTAATGGGTTTGTTGACTAGATTGGAATGTTTTGTGTTGAGATGTCAGGTAAGTCATGATGGCTTCTTAGCTTTTTTCCCCAGAACAGTAGCACAAATGACACATTGAGGTTGTGGCAATTGGTCAGTGTCAGGGCATTGTATGAAACCAAATTTTAAATACCTGTCCATGTACTTACGAAGAAAAGCAGACTTTTTCTTCTGTATGCTGCTAGTTTTCCCCTCCTTTTGTACATCCTGGAGATCGCTCTGTAGGCTTGAGGTGGATGAATGACTATTTGTTGCGTTACAAACACCTTCAATACGACCTTTCTTAAAACCAAAATTAAACAAAGTCCCTTTCCTCTTATTCATATTAAAATGCAAATCTGTAGGCCTATTTCTTTAAAAAAATCACAGCACTCAAAACAAGCACTTATACATTGGTTTAACTTGCGAACCACATAATGAATTATAGCTGTTTCTGAAACTACTGCCCTTATCTGCCACTTCCTGTGCCTGGCTGACAGAGAGGTCTACTCACGAGCTTCAATAAACTACTCAGTTACAGAAAGAAGAAATGGCACGCCCCCTTATAGAGTTAAACTGTTTTCCTTGGCTATGGGCTGGAAGCAAACCACAAAAAAAAAAAAAAAACAACTCTTTGGGATAAATAAGGTTGACAACTGTGAAAATAATCTAATATCAGTTGTTATATACTTCCTCAGTTCTTAATTACCATTATAGTTTCAAAATAAAAAAAAACAAAAAAACAAAAGAAAAGCATTAATGTTGGATATACCGACAACACAAACACATTGCTTTCCAAATGTAGCAAAGGGGAATGCACATTTAAACAATCTTACCTGCATTCAGCCAAAGGTAGGAAATTACAAAAGCGAATGGTCAAGGAAAAATAAAAGTGGTGCTCAGCCCCGAGGAAGTAAAACGCTGATCTCACCATGCCTATCCATTCAAGTTCATAGGTGGGTACTAGGATAACGGCCCTAGGGCTTATACAAGCCTAGTCAAAAAGGTACCCTGGCTTTCGCCCCCCAAGAAAATTATTTTCCGGTGCCCTGTCGAGCAGAGCCACAGAGGTGATCCCTGGGGTGAATTTCCTATTTCTCATCCAATCATCAAGATTTTTCTTGAAGAGTGCTAATGAGGAGCTTTGTTTGATATAGATAGGTAGTTTGTTCCAGAGTATGGGAAGTCTCTGGGACAGGAATCTATCCCTCCAGCATGTTCTGTTTATCTGTTTATTGTGGTGACAAGGTTTAGGTCCCTAGAGCATGTAGCTCAGAGGGATTGGGATTTCTTTAAGTGAAGCATGTCCAACAGCTTTGGGTTTGACATAGCTTTGTATGTTAGGCAGAGATCGCCTTTGAGTAGGCGATATGTGACGGAGTAAAGCTGGTGTTTTTTGAGACGGTCTGCATAGGACATCTGTTTGAGGCCGGTTATCCTCTTTGTGAGGTATTTCTGCAACCTTTCCAGTTGTAGATGTCTTGTGAGGTACATACCGAAAGGGGGTTGTACTCTATAATGGGTCTAATGAGTGATGAGTAGAGGGGAACAATGACCTCTTTTTTCCTGGATGAGAAACCTTTTGTGATGAGGTATGCCACATAGAAGGATTTCCTGACTACTGTGGTGATGTGATTATCAAAGGAGAGACTACTGTCCACCTGTGAACCAAGGTCTCTTATCACACTTTCTGTGTTAAGTAGACTACCACCTATGTGGTAGCTCATGGCTACAGTTTTTACCAAAGGGGATGACAATGCACTTTTTGGCATTGAGCTTGAGGCCGTGGCTTTGACACCAGGCATCTGTCTCAGTGAGGCCCTTTTGTAGGATGTCCACATCATTAGGAGTTTCAATTATGGCTCCTAGTTTGGAGTCATCTGCGACCTTCGTTAGCCAAAGACCTTCTGTGTTAGCCTGTACTTCAGAAAAGTAGATACCAAACTGGGGAGGACCTAGGACTGAACCCTGTGGTACTCCACTTGTCAATGGTCTGAAGTCGGATTTGGAGTCTGCTACTTTCACAGTGTGGGTTCCGGCAGTGAGCCAGTTGGCAACCCATCTTGTGACATAGGGATTTATACCTAATTTAGTGAATTTATCTATAATTCCAGAGTGGGAGATGGTGTCAGAAGCCTTGGCGAGATCTCGATAGGCTGTGTGAACCACCTTACCCTCATCTATGGCTTTGGTGACTGCTTCAAAGAAGTCAGTCAGGTTTAGGAGACATGCTCTGCCTTTTACAAACCCGAACTGGATTGGGTCCAGAGTTTGGAGATTACCACTGCCTTTGTTTATAAGTTCCATGATGATACGTTCCATGGCCTTGCAGACCAGGCTCGTTAGGCTACTGGGGCGGTAGTTGCCAGGGTCCATGGTGGCTTCCCCTTTGTGGAGTGGGATAACCATCGCTGTGCGCCATTCAACGGGCACAAAGCCTGAGGTGAGGCTGTGATTGAACATGGTGCTTAGGTGGGGTGCCAGTTTATTCTGTAGTTCATGTAGAACGCAGCCTGGAATGTTGTCAGGTCCAATGGATACTGTGTTCTTGGCTTTGGAGAGTGTGTTTTTTACCTGTGCAGCCGCGATTACAGGAACATTGCATTCTTCTGGTATAGAGATGGGCCCTTTAGCGGGTGAGGGGGGTAAAGTTAGCACCGAACCTATCTGCCAGGAGGTTGTAACTTGCATTAAGGTACATTTACTCAGCACACATTCGCAGCTTTGCACTCCCTTACATACACTTCAACCCAACCTGCTCAGCAAAAAAACTCACACCTTCTGATTACTACAATTGGCTGACGGTAGCTTTGTCGGAAAATACATGATGTGATATTGTCCTGTCTCGCCTTCATTCTTAGCAGGTTGGGTTCGCGTCTGATCCTCGGATCTGATTCGGCCTTAAATACAAGCTCAACGTCTTCCACTAGCTCATGGCTAAAATGCTATCCCATCATGCACTAGGAGAGCTCCCCAGATCTCGTTTGCCACTAAGTAAGATCGGGTGCTCTTCCTACTGTCTCTGGCTAAGTAGATTTTTTTTCTTTGTGTATTTAGGAAAAACTGTTAGTTATTTCTAACTGTGTTTTTTCTGTTAATAATTTCTAAAGTGTATTGTGTGTGTTTCTGTTTTTCTTCTTGAGATACAATCTGCTGTTGGCCGTCGTTTCTCTGTGAGGACTTTTTTCTCCTATCCCAGCTTTAAAAGCCCATTTTAGTTAGAGGGCTTTCCCCTTTCTTTTCTGTTTTTCTTCTATTGATTCCTTCAGGTTGGTTCATTTAAATTAGAGAGCTGCCTTAGCCTGTTTAAATTAGAGGGCTCTTCCTTCTTCTGTTAGACCTTGTTTAACTTAGTTATTGCTATTGTTGACATTATTGTTATTTTTGCTGGTCTTGTTGTTCAAGAATATAAATAAAAAACTAGTATATATACATTTATAGTCCAGTTGTTTTTGTTGTTTTTTTCATTATTGTTCCTGATAGGTACAATGCTTTCTAAGGATTCCAATGATGCTAAAACCTCTGGGTTTAAAAAATGTGTCGAATGTGGACCAAAAATGTGCTTTACTGATAGGCTTTAAAAGCCCATTTTAGTTAGAGGGCTTTCCCCTTTCTTTTCTGTTTTTCTTCTATTGATTCCTTCAGGTTGGTTCATTTAAATTAGAGAGCTGCCTTCGCCTGTTTAAATTAGAGGGCTCTTCCTTCTTCTGTTAGACCTTGTTTAACTTAGTTATTGCTATTGTTGACATTATTGTTATTTTTGCTGGTCTTGTTGTTCAAGAATATAAATAAAAAACTAGTATATATACATTTATAGTCCAGTTGTTTTTGTTGTTTTTTTCATTATTGTTCCTGATAGGTACAATGCTTTCTAAGGATTCCAATGATGCTAAAACCTCTGGGTTTAAAAAATGTGTCGAATGTGGACCAAAAATGTGCATTACTGATAGGCATATCATTTGTGTGTACTGCCTAGGAGCGATTCATCTCCAAGAGTCCTGTGCCATCTGACATTCTTTTAGTCACATGGCATTGTTAGAAAGAAAAAAATAAACTGATTCTAAGAGGCCTGTTGAAAACCCCCTTCACTGAAGCGATCCAAGGTGGTCAGGGTTCTTTAAAGTCTGGCCAGTACTCTTCTTCAAATTCAGACAAGTCAGGGAAAAGGTCTTCTTCTTCAAGTGGTCTGTCGGAGCTGTCCAAAAAAATTACCAGAAGTTTCAACTCCAGATCTGAAGGCTGTTGGGACAGAGAGGCCCCTTCAATTTCGGTGCCGGTGGAGTTCTATTTGCGGAGCTGGACCCCTGAATTGGAACCAGTATCTCCCATTCTCAGATCACCATTGCTACAGCCCTTCAAATCTCCTACCCGCTTGACTCAATCTTCCAGGAGCCTGTCCTTGACGATGTGTTTTGTGTGGTACAGAGGCTGTTAAGGACACTGGCGCTCGCTAAACTGTTATCAGATCCAACCCAGAGGGCTTTGGAACCGACCAAATCCACCCTTTCAATGTCGACTCCTCCTCCAATCTGATCTCTGACCTCGGAGCCAGAATGTCCAGAGCTCATCATAGTGGAACCATCAGAACTGAGACCTATCACATGATCTTCAGATCTGAATATTGCTCTGACATCCTCGGTTCCATCGGAACTCAAGGAGTCTAGGAATCAGTGTTCTCCAGTCGTGTCTGGGGAGGGGAGTAGGATCAGACATTCGTCAGATCCAAACTTGCCTCGCTGGGTGTCAGCTTGGGTGAGCTTGGCTCCTACCTCAGCCTCGGAGCCGTCCCCCTTGGTTCAGGGGATTCCCTCCGTTTTTTTTTTTTGGAGCTGGGAGTTTCCATGGATCGGGGCAGTGGGCTTTCGAGGTGATGAGAGTGCTGTCTCCACAGGCAGCTCCGCTCTCAGGTCTGGACAGTCTTCCCCCAAAGGCACCGTTGTCTGTCTCTATACACTTGCATCCACAGGGACACAAAGATCCTAAGCCTCAGGATGTCCTTCTGAGTGCCCCACTCTCTTCTGAAATCTTTCCGGAGTACCCCTCTGAAGAGGTCCCGCGGAAGAGGTTATGCAAGAGGAAGCATTTGACTCCCCAGAGGAGTCTTTCATTTTGGATAGGGACGTTGATGAAGCCAAAGTGTCCCCACGGTCACCTCCTGATGATGTCTTCTTTAGAGACATCTTGGAAATACTTAGAGAGGTGGCTGGAAGTCCACCAACCCTTCAGCGAAGGAGTCTGTCTACCTGAAGGCTTTTGGATCTCACCCTTCCTCCAGTTGGGTGTCTCCACCTTTCGGCGAACTCACGGATTTGGTTTCTCGAAAGGCGTGGGAGTCTCCAGATTCTGTGGAACCGGTTCCTCGGAGGCCAAGCAAGTTTATTACATCTCTGCTGGACAAATATTTCCTAACTAAGGGAGTCCCAGTAGATGCTGTGGTGGTGACGGCAGCCACCAAGAAGGAACTCTCAGAGATGTCTTCTTCTGCCCATCCACCGAACAAGGAGCCTCGCACGATGGACAGATATGGAAAGTGCATCTTTTCTTCAGTGTCATCTGCTCTTAGGTCACTGAATTACCTGACTCATTTCACCAGATTACAGAGAGAACTCCTGAAAGAACTAGGAGATACCCTCCAAGGTTCAGTAGCTGAAGGGGTGTCAGAGAAAGTTTCCTCTCAGCTCTCTACCTTAAATTCATTGCTCAACTCCTCTATGCAACTAATTTCTTATGCAGTGGCTGGAGCGAGCAGAGCAGTGGGTTCAGGGATTTCTCTAAGGAGACAGTCCTAGATGCGCTTGTGTGACTTTGCGGAGCCCTTTAAATCTTCCTTTGTGAATGCCCCATTTGATGGCTCATCCCTGTTCAGGCCTAAAGTCGAGGACACACTAACCAGGTGTGAACAAGAAGAAAAGACTCTGTCTGCCATAGGAGTTTGTTTTTCCCTACCTACCAGACTTTACCTCAAAGGTCAGAAAGGTAGTGGGAAAATATGGTTTTGAAAATCCCAGAGAACTTTCCAGGACACACATGGTGATTCTTTCCCCAGGGGCAGAGGGGGAAGTGGTAATGGAAGACGCTGACCTCTTGGCAGAGGGGGCCCGTAGAATCAGGTTGACTGGGAATTCTTCTTTGGTAAGCCCTTTTAGTGCTCCTGAAGGGAGGTCCGCCTGTCCATCTCTGGTGGCAGTCTAGGGCCGCTTATCTTTGTACCCAAAAGCCTGGCTGACAATAACAAAAGACAAGTGGGTACAAAGCATCATATCCAGACGTTACTCCATACCTCCCCCCATGCATAAAAAAGATCCCGGATGTTACACCCAGTCAGTGGGAACAGGCAGCTCTAGAAATTCAAAAGTTGATACACAAAAGAGTCATCCAAACAGTCCCCGCAGACCAAACAAGATTCAGAACTTATTCAAGGTTCTTTTTAGTTCCAAAAAAAAAAAAAACGGGACTGGAGAACAGTTCTGGATCTCAACAATCTAAACAAATCTATAAAAAAATCAAAGTTCGGGATGGTGACACTGTAGTCTGTACTCCCATTTCTGGGACAAGACAATTGGATGTGCTCGATAGAGCTCCAGGATGCTTACTACAATATAAAAATGGACAGACAATCCAGGAGACACCTGCACTTTTGGCTGGGAGCCAGGCACTACCAGTTTTGAGGTCTGCCCATTGGCCTCAATACAGCCCCCAGAGTGTGCACCAAGTGTATGGCAGTAGTAGCAGCTCATTGAGATGCCTACAATTCCAAATGTTTCTGTACCGAGATGACTGGCTCCTAACCGCCGCCACCAAGCATCTACTAACACAAGCGAGAGACACCACCTTGCAGCTCTGCTCTCACTTAAGGATCACAATAAACTACGAAAAATCTACCTTGCTGCCATCTCAGTGTATCGTTTTTATAGGAGCAGAACTAGTTACAACAAAACTGATGGCCAAGCTTCCTCCAGAAAGGGTAAGAATTCTGCAATGTTAGGTCTTGAATCTCCTTCCCAAGAAAAAAGTACAGGCAAAGACAGTTCAATAACCTTGATCCCCCTAGCACTTCTGCACTTGAGAATTCTCCAGTGGCTACTTTCCACTCAGTGGTCAATGCAGGAAATGGCCATGTCCCACAAGATATTGATAACGGAATCTTGCAAAAAAGATCTTCACTGGTGGCTAGACTCCACTCATGTGACATTAAGTTGACCCTTTCTACTTCCCCAACCATTAGCCACAGTGACCACAGATGCTTCCCAGATAGGGTAGGGTGGGGGCATTATCTGGGAAAGACAGGCCAAGGCACTTGGTAGGATCACAAGCCCCATTTGCACATCAGTGCCCTAGAGATGATTGCAAGCATGCCAGGACTCTCTTCCTCTGGGGACTTTTGCAGTACAGACAGACAACATGTCAGGTGTATGGTATATAAACAATAAAGAGGAACCAGATCTTACCCCCTTTGTCGAGAGGCCCTGAGAATGGCACTGGGCAATCTCCTCACAACGTTTTATGATAGCAATGTACATCCCGGGGAAATCCAACATGATTGCAGACAGACTCAGCAGAGTGATTCTGATGCCTCACGAGTTGTCCTTAAAACAGGAAGTGGCGGAAAAGATTTTCTGCAAATGGGGCCAGCCTTGCTGAGACCTTTTTGCTACATTCCATAAACACTAATGCAGCAACTACTTTGACCTTATCCCCCCTCCGGGGGAGTCACCAAGGGATGCACTTATTCACAATTGGCCCTTGGCTCTCCTCTACACTTTTCCTCCCTTTCCGTTGATACCCAAAGTTCTTCAGAAAGCCAGTTACCTGGGAAGGAACTTGATACCCATCGCCCTATACTGGCTTCGTCAAATCTGGTTCCCCTTCCTATGGCCTCATCTCCAGGAGGAGCTTTGGATTCTGGTCCCAGTTCCGGACCTCCTGACTCATGCATCAGATATGCTCTACCCCTCCCTTCAAACTCTCAAATCGACAGCTTGGCTGCTCCGATTCCAAACATAGCCAGGCTTCCTAACCTTTCTCCTTCAGTAAAACATATCCTGATTTCATCTCATAAGGCTTCAACAAGAAAGATTTATAGAAGCAAATGGAAAAGATTTTCTTTATGGGCTTTAAATAATAACATTGCTCCTTTTTCTGCCTCAGTAGCTTCCATTTTTCAGTTCTTAGCAAAACTATTCAATGAAGGTGCACCTGCAGCTACTATTCGTGTTCAGTTAGCAGCGATATCTAATTTCCATTTAGGTGAATCAGGCCTCAGTGTGATGTCTCACAGACTATGCAGAGCCTTTCTTGATGGTACTTTTTTTATTGAGACCTCCTATTAGAGACCCTCCAGCACCATGGGACTTGAAATTTGTCTTATCCCGTTTGATTCTTACCTCATTCGAGCCTGCATCAACCTTTGATCTCAAATGTCTGATTTGGAAAATGGTTCTTTTATAGCTATTACTTCTGCTAGAAGAGTGTCATAGATGCAAGCATTGTTAATAAAGCCCCCTTACATGCTTTTCCACAGAGACAGAGTATCCTTACAAACAAACTCCTCCTTTTTACCCAAAATATGTTCGGAATCGAATTTGAACCAATCCATAGAACTACCAGTTTTTTCCCCAGTTGTGAGAATAAGACAGAATATATGTTGTACCAACTGGATGTACATAGACAGTTACGCTTCTACTTACATAGGACAAAGGACTTCAGAAAATCTGACCAATTATTTGTATCCTTTTCAGATTCAAGGAAAGGTGCTCCAGTTTCTAAAGTGACACTTTCAAAGTGGCTCTCAGATTGTATAACCTTCGTTTATAAATCTCAAAACAAAGATTTGTCCCATAAAGTAAAGGTCATTCTACAAGAGCCATTGCAACCTCTTCCACCTTTTGGACTAGACTACCTATTGATACCATTTGTGCTGCAGCAACATGGGCAAGGCCACATACCTTTATCACTCATTACAAAGTTGATTTAGCCTCCAGGAACAGGGCCAACCTTTGTTCCACAGTTCTAAAGAATATTCTCCCTTGAACCACCCAAGAAAGATGGTGCAAGGGACACTGTCCCAACCTGCTAAGAATGAAGGCAAGATAGGACAGCATCATGTAAAGAAGTCATGTACTCACCATAACGTTCCATGTCTGTTGTCCATCTTGCCCTCATTCTTACATCCCACCTTCCTTCTCCCAGCCCTTTGCTCCAGTAAGACCGAGTTGATGCAGTTGGCTGTTAATGTTCTCTGCCCTTCTTGATTGTTCTATAAGGTATTAAACAACCCTTTTTTAGTACTCTCTTTTATCTACAAAACGAGATCTGGGGAGCTCTCCTAGTGCATGATGGGATAGGGTTTTAGCCACGAGCTAGTGGAACACCTCGAGCTTATGTATAAGGCTGAGTTGGAGCCAAGGATCGGATCCAAACCCAACCTGCTAAGAATGAAGGCGAGATGGACCACACACATGGAACGTTATAGTGAATACATAACTTCTTTTTTAAGAAAACAGTGTGAGGTGGACACATCATTGATGTAGCATTTTCTTGTATATGTAGCTGAACCAGTAAAAAAGACAGTGCAAGTAGACAAGAACGGGATAATCTCATGTATGACATTAAATCTCAGTATTTGTATTTATTTATTTTACATCCGTTTAGCGGGAAAGTCCGACTGGGGAAGAAATACCCATTTTCAGAGGAGGCCCAGGGAGAAAAGTTGCACAAAGTACAACATGATGCACAAAACGTATTAACAACATTTAATAAAATAGTTGTTACAGGATTCATATGCGTTTTACAGTCATCGATAGTAGTGACTACAGCATAATACAGTGTACTACCAACGGGGCATCCCATTTTGCTATTTACTTCATGCTAAGTCTGGACCAACTCTGTGTAAACTCTGTTGTGGTCCGTCAGGCTGTGAATATAACCATAATTAAGCCATTAAGAGGAAGACTAAGATTCAAGGACGGAGGTTACAAGAAGTATTTTCTGAAGTCTGTTCTGTATAAGCCAATCAGAGATTCGTAATGTACCTTTAAGAGAGAAAAGACCGCCAGAACTTCTGTGAGGTTTTTATCACCATTACCTACTTGAGTTGAGTTTGCTTGTTTAAATTCCTGACAGTTTAGGCTGCCACATAATTTTTCAGCCTGTACTTTTTAAGTAAAACATTAAATTGAAATATGCTGCACAGCTCTTACACTTAGAGATGATCAGGTTATGCGTGTGTTTACATGGCATTTAAGGTAGCTTGAGCAACATAGACATAAAAGACACTGAATCTGGGTGCATATATCTTAATGTATTTGTCCATTTTCATTGTTTCCACAGGCTGGCACCCTCTTCTCTAAATTGCAACGTATGCACGTACAGGTGACATTGAAGGTAGCCAGGCATATAATAGGAATAGTAAAGCAGTGCAAAAGTCTGTGCTGTAGTGGACTTATCTGTGTGCTATTCCTGAAAGTAAAGGTTACCGCCTCTACTTGCACCTCATTTCCCAGGAAAATGATGCATACCAGTGTGTTTTTGTGTGTGTGTGTGTGTGTGTATGTGTGTGTGTGTGTGTGTGTGTGTGTGTGTGTGTGTGTGTGTGTGTGTGTGTGTGTGTGTGCGTGTGTGTGTGTGTGTGTGTGTGTTTGACAGATTGTGAGACATACCCTGAGAGATAGAAAGAATATTGTACTTGAAACACCCTGCTAAGAAAAGAAAAAAAAACACTAAAATTATACAATCCTGGTTATTGACGTTCACGATGTTATACAATGACTGAATGAAGTCATTGGTATCTGTTATGGGGAGAGTATTTGGCAAAATTTCATGTTTACATGAAAAAATGCCCACTCTGGGATGTAAAATGGCAGCACCCCTACTGTGCAGTGCTAATCCAATTACTTTTGGAAATTGACAGGAGCAGGACGGACAAGAGATTCAGTTTCGCAGAAGCTCTGCACCAAGATGGGTACATATTCTGAAGCGGTGAGAAGCAAATTTTAGTTTAGGATTAGCAGTTGCTTAATTTTTAACATACTGTTTCAGATCATAGTAAAAGTATCCCATCTATTCAGAGGTGGTCGCTGCCTGACATACAAGGCCATGTCCAACCCAGAATTGATGGACATGCTCCACCTAAAGAAAACCATATCCCCTCCCACATGCTCTAGGGATCTAAACCTCACCACAACAATAAATAGGACGTGCTGGAGGGATAGATTCCTGTCCCAGAGATTTCCCATGCTTTGGAACAAGATTCCAATATACATTAGACAGAGCTCCTCACTAACACTCTTCAAGAGATACCTTGACGAGTGGATGGGAAACAAAAAGTTTACCCCGGGGATCACTTCAGTGGCTCTGCTGGACAGAGGCACAGGGAACTAATCTAAGGGGGCGGCGAAATGGCTAGGCTTATAAATGCCTTTGGGCAGATAGCCTAGTACCTACCTATGAACCCATTTGAGAAATAAAAAAACTTTGGAAACTGACAAGTTTGGTGATATTTTATTATAAGAAGCAGGTTATTTTTCTTCTTACAACAAAAACTGTGATACAAGAACAGAGGTGTCTTAATATTATAAGAAACGACAACATTAGTGAGTATTAATACAATATACTGACTATTTTCAGAGTCTGGACTTCCTGCGGAGTGTTATGAGAATCCCTGACATAGTGCCATTATTTATATAATTAATAACATGGTTTTAATAAATAGACTGCTTCACAGATCTCTCTCTCTCTCTCTCTCTCTCTCTATCCCCTCCTCCATTCCTGAAATTCCTTAGCATCTCTCATCCTATGCACTCCTCAGCATAATGTCACTATTTTACTGTACTCTTCATTTGCCACTCTTTCTTTCTCCTTCTGATGCTCTCCTGCTCATATTTTCTTACTGCTATAACCCTCCCATAATGTACCAGCATACTTCTTGTTAAGTGCCATATACTTCATCAGAAAAAGAGAAAAGCATCCCATTTCTTTGAAAACATCCCATTTCTTTGAAAACACCTCACTTTTCTCATTTGCATCCTGCTAGATCTACCGTCCCATACACAGATACACATTTCACTTGTACTTATGACCCAATACTACATGTAACACAGATTTTGTAACCAGATATGTTTCCCTTCAGGAGCCAGCTGTTAACCGAGATAAATAGCAAATTACACATAAATGAGCTTTTTTTAGTTTAATAGATTTTGTTGGGGTATTCAGCTCTGTTTAACCTGCTATATGTGATTTACTCCTTCCTGAATCCTATTACTGTCATTGTACAGCTCTGTCCTACCCACTGATTTTTGCATAAACTACCACAAATCATTTCAGGGCAGGATTGTCAACTGCTCCAAACATTTCATGAGTGAGAATGTCAAAGCAAACTTTCTTTATGTTTTATGTTTCTTGTAGAGTCTTTGGTTTCTGAGTTCACTTCAATAATTAAAGGATCTCAACTCTCTTTCTATGTTTTAGTAGAAGTAGCCAAATCTCTGCAGCTCTTTTACAGTGGAGTTCTTAAGTAACAGGATGGTGAAAGCATATGCAGACACATACCCCCCCCCCCAACATTATCTACTGGCTGCTGTCTTAGATTACTTAAGAAATGTCCAAGTGTGAAAGATGCATCTAGGCTTTTCCTGTCCGTCACTGACACCCTATTGAGGCTGACCTGCTAAAGGTGCATGGGTTGGGACAGATTGTACAAGTTAATATTACAGACATCAACTTCTCCGTCAAGATTTAGGGTCAACTGTTGATTGTGGCGGGGGGGGGGGGGGTGCTGAGGTTCTGCAATAAGTTAAAGTGAGCAGTTCTTGTTTCTTCATATCAGTCACCACATATTTATTCTATGATTTCAATGAATTTCCAGGGAGTAAGACAGAATGCAGTGTAATAAGGATCAAGCCCACCCATTGATGTGTAGTGTAACCAAAATATACATTTACTATCTGCTGCTCAAGGCTGTGCGACTGATTTCCAAGAGAAATGCTGAAACGGAATTACAGTGTATGATAAATGAATGCCTAACTTCATCTTGTGGAATTAAACAGAAGTCTGACTGTTTGAAACAAGCCTTTAAATGTATGCAGTTGTGGGTAGGCGTAAGCATGCAAGAGGCACTGACGAACCCTTCTTGAATAAAAATAAGTGTGTGTTGTTTTTTTCTGGGCACCCTGCTGTATAATATCAGTACATTCCACGGTGCCAATCAGAAGGGTCCGTGTTTTTCTTACGTTATGAGACTATGGCTATATTTTTACTTGTGGCACTTTTTTGCCAATTCTCAGTAACTACATCTCATAAGAGACTCACTTAGGAACTCTCTGTCTCACACACACACACACACACACACACACACACACACACACACACACACACACACACACACACACACACACGTGTTAATAAGACAAATGGTATGAATGGGCACACATGGGCAGCGCAGTGGTGAAGCGGATAACGTTGTCGCCTCACAGCAAGAGGTTCTCCGGTTTGATTCTCAGCTGGGGTGCCTTCTGTGTGGAGTTTGCATGTTCTCCCTGTGTTCGTGTGGGTTTCCTCTGGGTACTCTGGTTTCCTCCCACATTCTAAAGACATGCATCTGGAGCATTTCTCCCCGGGCCTCCACTGAAAACAGGCTCTGTGGAACCTAGTCGGACTTTCCCAGTCAACAAATAATAAATAAATAAAAAAAGTAATGGAAGAATAAGTAAAGGGAGGTTAGGTAAATGGTGCAGGTTGTCTATTTTTCAGTAAATCACTGACCAGTTTTAATGAAACACAATTTGTGCTGAAATGTTTTGAACCTGGCATGGAAGAATCACGTATTTTCATAGGTTCATAGGTAGGTACTAGGCTGTCGGCCCTAGGGCCTATATAAGCCCAGCCAAAATGATACCCTGCACAAATGTGCAGCCATTTGGGGTTTGGTGTGCATTGAACCCCTGCTATGCAGGTGACGTGGAAGAGACTCCTGCCTTGCCTTTAGCAGTAGCTGTGACAAGATGAGAGCACATCTCTTTTTTTTTGGAGCCTATATTCTTTGGCTCTTGTTCTCAGGGAAGAGGAGGGGAAAGGGTGCGGGTGAAGCATGACTGCAGCAGCAGCAGCACTGCCTCCAGCTCCCAGGCACAAAGCCTAATTTGTTGAGAGCAGTTTCTGTCCATTTCAGCACACAGTTCACTGTGAGAAAATTTAAGGAACAGGTTCAATGGAGGGAAACGTGTCTTCTTACTTTTTCATTTCTTCCTTTGTATGTCCCAGCGGAGGATCCTTGGGCCTTTAGTTCCAGTAGGTTGTAACTGTGGAGTTGTTTATAGAAGGAGACACTGAATCGTCGATCAGGAGAGTTAGACGTGTATCTGCCTGGTTTGAATTTGTGGCAGTTTAAGTGGTCACGGGATCCAGAGGCATCTCCAACCAGTCTGTATGCTACCTACCGGTTAATAGCCACTTGCTGTTTATACCGGCGTGGAGCCATAGCTTTTGCACCAGACCATTTAAGTTTTGGGAAACCAGCAGTTTAGTGCCTTTCTGAAAGGAGAAATGATCAAAGATACCATGGTTTTCCACAGCTTGGAAACTTCAGTTTAGGAGGCAAACAAGGTAAGTTGAATGGTTAATGATATATCTTTCCTCACTTGTGTGTGTGTGTGTGGGGGGGGGGGGGTGTGCTGGGGGGCATTTCAGGGACCTTGCTGAATCTGTCACAGAATTGTCTTCTATCCCACATAAAAGTAATATTCCCGTGACAGTAATTTAATAGAGCTGGTTGTTACGTAATGCTAAAAGTTCATGACCCATTTTACCTGTGGTCATTTTCTATTCTACACGATGAACAGTGTAGTAGAATTCTAGCAGTTGGTTTCTGTAATCTACATCATTTACATGCCATTGACGATACAGTGGTTCTCAAGCACTCACCACCCGGTGTAATTGATGCCAGGGCCTGGTACTGGGCCATGGCCTGGTGGTTGAGAAACACTGTGTTAAAGGACCCCAACTTTTGTTTTCTTCTCTGGGAATATTTTCCTTTTTCCTTAAAGTGCCATGCATCACAGTCATTCTAATGGCAGACAGCTCTTCTTAACAGTGTTTTCCAAAACTGAACAATTTAGCTTGATTTCTATAAGCATTTACATGCAACTGAACATATATGTACATGTGTGTGTGTGTGTGTGTGTGTGTGTGTGTGCTTAGATACTTTTTTTAATAAAACTGAACTTTGAGGCTTAGGGCCTCATGTTTTATTGCCACGCCTTCCCCACCTCATAAAGCAGCTACTTCCCATGTGTGAAGTCCTTCTCTCCTTCTAAACTGTGGCAAGCAGTTGGATACAGTTTATGCCACATGTGGAATGCTACAAGGCTTCAGTTCTGACCGAAAATGGAATGATTGCCAGTAATACACGGATGAAACGGAGCACTACACCGCTTTAGATGTTCTTCATGTTTCACTTTTGCAGTCATCATATTTGGGTTATCCCTCCTAGGGTAGCCCTCGGCTGGCCAGAATACCAGAGGCTTAGTATTTCTGCATCGGCTGCTGTTGCTTCAGGACTGATGTCAGGTCGTCAATAGTATAAAGTAAGGCAGCCGATGCCATTACATCAGTCTTTCTTGCCATGGAGCCTGAAGCAGAAGCAGTTTGCACGAGTGCTGGTCGTTCTCTACCTGAGTTTTGTCTACTGAATTGAAGTTGAAGTCTTCTAAAGTTAAGTACCCTTTTGGGAATCCTTTTTTCTTGCACTAACCGATGTCAGGAAAAAGTTAATAATTGTCTCGCCTGTGGAAAGCAAATATCACACCAAGACTTCCATTCTTACTGCATTACATGCTTAGGCCCAGACCACGACATCCCCCATTGTTGCTTCTATGCTTTGTTCAGTGCCAGAACTATCCATCATCAGGCCCTTATTGTAGCCAGATATTTTCGCTTACAGTCCTCGAATTCCGATATGGCTTCGGTAAGCCATCTGACAGTAGATCTTCCAAAAAAAGTAAAGATAAAGTCAGAGACAGACCGCACAGGTCCAAATCTACCAACGATGCTTCTGTTAAGTTTGTCATCAGTTCTCCGGTCCTCGGTGAGGTGCTTTTGCAGCCCCCGATGCCCGCTTCTGTGGATTCGCAGGCCGCTACCGAGACCCTTTCAGAGTCCGGTATGCCGCAAAACTCTTCTTCAACTAAGGATCCTGCAGTCGTCTCTACCTTGGATGGGTCCAGAGCCACTGAGCAGGCACTGGCTTCCGAGGAAGTCCTTCGCTGTACTGATTGTTGACCACAAACCGACGTCTTCTTTTGCAACTACCATTCTTTCGAAAACGACCGAGTCTCTTGGGCCCAGGGTACGAACCACATCCAAGAAACCGACGACCCACTCTCAGGCACCTGCTTCCTTGCCTCTGTCTCAGATGCTTAAAATGGCGGAACACCTTATCACGCTGATCAGGGGGAAGCCAAGCTACCCCCTTCAAAAGGAAAAGAGATCTGTCCCCTGTAGTTCTGTCTGAACAAGAGTCAGATGACTCTGATGCTTCTGAATATGAAGACATGCAACCACTCTCTACTTATGAGAATTATGATGCAGAGGATACCATCCCTTCAGCCTCTCCCCCAGAGGATTTTTCCTTTGGGGAAACCCTGCATACCTTAAGGGAGCATTTCCAATGGGAAAGTCAAGACTACCCTCAGTGTAAAAGTAGACTCAGGGAATTCCTAGATCTTCCACAGCACAGACTCTTGGCCATCCCCCCAGTCCTGGATGTTGTGGAGGATGTTTTCCTGGAATCCAGCTTGGCTCCTGACACCCTCCTTCCTGCGCCCAGAAAACCTGACAGGTACTATAGAGTCCCTGACTCACACAAATTTCTTTTTAAAAATCCTACTACTGACCCTGAGGTAATTTCTCAAGGGCCTAAAGGGATTAAAGCAACCTCTGCTAAGAATCCCACCCCCTCAGATAGGGATTCCCGAGGACTAGACAGATGGGGTAAAAAAGTATACACCTCAGCTACTCTTGCTATCAGGGCACTAAATTGTCAGTTCCATATGCTAAAATTTCAGCAACATACACCGGAACTCCTCAAACAAAAATGCCTTCCTTTCCTGCGTGGGCAGAATGTAAAGTATTACAAGAGTTAATGCATTCTACAACTCAAGTAACTAAACACACCTTGCACTGTGGTTTGACGCCCTAGAAGCTTCTTGCAGGGCAGCAGTCACTGGGTCTGTCATTAGAAGGCATGCATGACTTAAGGAACAGCCCCTGCCAGACCACGTCAAATCTAAATTGTTGGATGCCCCCCCCTGCACAAAGACAACTTATTTGGCACTATGGCAGAAGAGGTCTTAAAAAAGATGGAAGAAAAAGCAAAATCTATGCAAACAATTAAGGATTTCTTACAGGTCCAGCTACCCAGCTTCAGCAGGCATTGTCCCACCAAACACTGGTCCTTTCCTGCTCCCTCCAAGTGAGTCCAGCATAGGCCCCGGGGAACCAGAACCCCCAGACAGCAGCCACAGGGAATGCAGAGATCTAAGCAGTGGACTACCTCCACTTCAAAACCAGAGAGTTCTAAGCCACCCCTTATGGTAAGAACTCACAATGACTCACCTCCTCCACCCCCTCCCTCTGCCCACCTTCACTTACCCCTAGGAGGAAAATTCTCCTTTCATGCAAGCACCTGGGCCACCATTACCAATGACCACTGAGTTCTGAACATAGTGTCCCAGGGATACAGATTTTCATTCCACACCCTTACAACCCCAAAAGGGTTCCCAGATCTACCTCCAAACCAGTGGGCAGAGGCTCAAAAGCAAATCCTTTCCTTGCTTTCTATGAGGGCAGTAGAGCACGTTCCTCCAGAATAGATAGGCCAAGGTTTCTACTCCAGACTTTTTCTGGTGCCCAGAAAAGAGGGCACCTGGCACCCCATCCTCGATCAATCCATTCTAATTACCTTCCTGGTGTTCCCAAAATTCAAAATGCTCACCCTCCAGCAGCTGCTACCCATGCTGTCCAAGGACACTTGGCTAGCCACCGTAGATCTTAAAGAGGCCTACCTCCACATTCCTATCAGGGAATCATGCAGGAATTATCTCTGTTTCAGGGCAGGATCTCAACACTTTCAGTTCTCTGCGCTTCCCTTTGGCTTATCTGCTGCTCCCAGCATTTTCACAAAATGTCTGGCTCCGGCCATTGCCTTTTGCAAACAAAGGAAAATCCAGAGTTATTCATACTTAGACAACTGCCTTATTTAGGCAGACAGCCAGGAAAAGCTGCTCAAGCACCTGGCCTTTGTAAAGACCCTTCTAATCTCCCTATGGTACACAATTAACAAAAAGAAATCCAAACTGGTGCCCACCCAAAGGATCATCTTCCTGGGAGCAAACCTGGACACAGCATCAGAAAAACTAATTTTCCTGACAGCCTACTTCTCTCAACTAGCCAATAGGCCCCAGTTATCTGCAAGGAAGATCCTGCAAGCCCTGGATTTCATGGCATCTTGCATACTACTCATTCCATATGCCAGACTGCATATGAGGAAACTTCAGTGGTACCTAAAAAGCCTTTGGTGTCAACACTCTGAAGACCTGGAAACTCTTATACCTATAATTCCTTGCCTCAGAAAAGATTTTCTTTGGTGGGCAACAGCATGCTCCCACAGCAAGGGACTGCCTTTCTCACCACCCACCACCACCCAGACCCTCACCACAGACGCATCTGACTATGCTTGGGGTGCACACCTAGATGACAGGTGCATACAGGGCCAATGGAGCCCACAGCAAATCCCTCAGCACATCAACCAAAAAGAGATGATGGCTGTCCAGCATGTCTTGATAGCTTTCAAACCCTTTTTCTTCCCAGGGGCTCTCCTGATCAAAACAGACAACACCACTGTGATGTGGTATATCAACAAGCAGGGAGGCCTTGACCCTTTGGCACACAGCCTTTGCCATGCAACTGCACCTGTTAGCATAATTCCTACCAGGCTCTCTCAACTCTCTGGCAGATAAATTAAGCAGAAATGTTCTGGACCCACATGAGTGGCAACTCAACAGAAGAACCTTCACCCTAATAACTCAGAAATGGGGCATCCCGAAGGTCGACCTCTTTGCCTCCCACACCAACCATCAGCTCAGCAGATTCTGCACCAGGGAACATCTCTGCATGGCTTGGAAAGTGGATGCCTTGTCCTTCCCCTGGGTCAATCTATCGATCTGTGCCTTTCCTCCACAACTTCTCATCCCCAGGGCACTGCTCAAAATAAAGGAGGAAAAACCAAGGACAATTTTTATAGCTCCAGACTGGCCTCACCAGCACTGGTACCCCTTGCTGCACAGCCTGTCACTACTGCCACCATGGTATCTTCCTCATATTCCAAACCTGCTGACCAGAGGAAAGGGGAATTCATGCATCCCCAACTGCAGACACTCAGTTTGGCAGCTTGGCTTATTCCCTAACCCTAGATCAATCTGCCAGCCTCATTAAACAAGTTCTAGATGTTATCCATGAGGCCAGATGCCCTAGCACTAGAAAGTCTTATGCTGACAAATGGAAAAGGTTCTGCACCTGGATCCAGGCTAAGGAGCCAGTATGGCACAGCCCTCCCTTCCTCTCATCCTGGATTACTTAGCTGACCTTCTACACAGTGGCCCCTCTTTCTCCTCTATAAAAATTCATGCCTCTGCTATTTCTGCTCATTTTCCCACTGAGCAGCCCCTTTTCTCACACACTTTGATCAAACAGTTCCTAAGAGGGGCTAGTAACTTGAGGCTACCCAGAAGGGCACCCACCCCGGCTTGAGACCTTAACTATGTTTTGGAAAAGCTCACCCTTCCCCCTTTCAAACCAGCTTCTTCTGCAGAGAAAACATTTCTCTCCTGGAATTCTGGCCATCACTTCAGCCAGATGAGTCTCCGAGCTGCAAGCGCTCATGGCTGTGGAACCATTCGTCATCTTCCACACTGACAGGGTATCCCTCAGAACTAATCCATTCTTCATGCCCAAGGTGGTGTCCATTGTGGCTCTCAACTAGTCTATTCATTTGCCCACCTTTTTTTCTAATCCCCAGAACAAGGTGGAAAGGATTCTGCACTCTCTAGATGTGCACAGACAGCTCTAAACAGGAATAAATCCTTCAAAAAGTCTGATCAATTGCTGCTTAGCTTTGCTACAGGGGCAGAAGGCAAAATTATCTCCAAACAAACCATTTCCAAATGGATAGCACACTGCATCCATTTCTGCTACAAACAACATGGAAAGCCTCCCCCGAATGGAATCAGGACTCACTCCACCAGAGCAGCCTCCACCTCTGCAGCTTTTCTCAGAGCAGTCCCCACCAGGGATATCCTACAGCCTATCACCTGGACATCTGTTCACACTTTTACCAAACATTACCACCTGCCTCTCTTCTCCAAATCCAGGGCAAAGGTTTGCCTCTGCAGTCTTGCAGGGCATCCTAGCCAGCCCCTAGTTTCTTTGACTGCCTTTACCCTTTTCCTCAGCTTTGGGAATCAACCCAAATGTGATGCCTGCAACAGTGAAACACAAAGAACATAGTACTGTTGTGTACACTTACCATAAATGTAGATGTTCGAGCGTGTTCACTGTTGCAGTCCTGGTTTCCTTCCCTCCATCCCCCTTTCTTCTCTTTCCTTTCTAAGGGACGTATTGGTATTTACTTTCTACTAGCAGGGTTCTTCCACCAGAACCTTTTTATTTATTTATTTTACATTTGTTGGCTCCTGGCTCCTGGCTCCTATTTGGGGGCTCCTGACAGGTTAGGGCAAGAAAAACTGATGTAATTGCGTCAGCTGCCTTACTTTATACAACTGACAACCTGATGTCAGTCCTGAAGCGACAGTAGCCGACACAGAAATACTAAGCCTCTGGTATTCGGGCTGGCCAAGGGCAATCTTGGAAGAGATAACACAAATGTGATGAGTGCAACATCTACATTTATGGTAAGTGTACACAACTATACTTTTTGACTGCAATTGCAATATTGGAATTGATGTGGTATTGCACTGAAGACCAATCATGATCTGCCGATCACTCCTCCTAATGTTTTACGCCTGGGACAGCTGCCCCTTTTGCCCCATTCTAGCTACACCTCTGGACTGCTAGCCCTTTTGATAACTGTAATATACGTTGCATCCTGGTGGTGGCTTTAATCTGTGCACACTCCATGTGCATAGAGACCAGTGTGTGTGCACGCGCGCGTGTGTGTGTGTGTGTGTGTGTGCGCACGCATGGGCACGTATGGGATCCCAGAGTTAGGCAACTGTAGTTAAAGTCAGCATCTGTGTAGTCAGCACATTTTGGTTGACAAAGTACCTGGTTGAGAGTTCTGCGAGATCACTACACTAACGGGGCTGGGGAATATGCCCTTTCCCCAGTATTGTGCAAACTCAAATTTCGAATATTTAAGCAGAAGGGGTTGTGGAGGATGCAGGTTGGCTTGGCCCATACAAGAAACAGTAGTTTTCTTATGCATGGTCCGAAGTTATGTTATACCTTGACGTTTGCGCATTAGAGTTTTGATATTTTTTTTTTTTCTTAACCTTTTGTGGTCAGTTTTTAGTATTGGTTTACTGAAATTTAGACTAACTTTAGCATGTGTGTGTGTGTGTGTGTGTGTGTGTGTGTGTGTGTCTGTGCATGTGTATGCGGTTACAGTTCAAAATGCAGATAGTGTGAATTGCAGTATCAGAACGCTAACAATCTGACAGTTCAGAATACAGACACAACCATGTCTGTTGTATGCACTGAAACTGATATTACGCACAAGTAGAACACGCAAAACTTATTTACATACATAGTTAAGTAAGTTGATTGCACAGTAGGCTTTGGTATCACAGTGCTAACCTGGAGGATGTCCCACATTCATATCTAGGGTATTGTGTTAAGGTATCATTGTTAACAGACTTGACAGTGGTTTGCCTAACATAACACAACTCTATGTGTAAGTGACTACAGATATCAGGCACACGTGCTATAAGACTATACAGTTGAATGATATGAACTCATTATATCACATGCATTTCAACACACACTTCTGCAACAGTACTTTACTATGCACTTGCTCTGTATAGGTCTCATATTTATAAAACAAAATGTGTATCATAGTTATATTCAAAGGTAACATATGGATATGTACAACATCCCAGTAGCTGGCCTAGCAGTGGCACAGTCAGTCGTGTTTGACAGGCACTGCAGTAGTTGTCAAATGTCAGCTGTCCTTTCCTGGGCTGAGTCAGGGGCCTGAGCTGTGATCTATGTCACTGGAGACAGAGCCACATGGTATGGTAAGGTTGGTGAGGGAGGGTTAGAATAAGAGTTAAGTAAGATGATAGCTTTAGTGTTGTGCATGTCTTATTGTCTGAGTCAGTCTTGTGGTAGTGTTATAGATAAGGTTTTTCTAAGGTAAAGTGCAGGTTTAGGGTTAGGCTGCATTATAAGGGATGCAACCCTAACCTTAGTCCGGCCCCTTGCCATAACCCTGCACTTAACCAGAGAAAAACTCTTTCCATAAAACTTATCACAGTTCAGGCAAACAATATCCTATGGCACTGCCATGGTTCTGATATATTTTTTGTTTGTTTTGTTTTAGTTTAGTTTAGCTGGATGTTCATCGTGCATACATTTGCAGTCATTACACTTGGGTTATCCTGCCGTCAGGCGGGTCCTCGGTCGGCCGAATTCCAAAGTCTAGGTCTGGCGTCGGTTGTCGTCGCTTCTTCCTTGACGTCAGTGCGGCAGGGGTATAAAAGAGGCAGCCGACGCCATTTTCTTCAGTCTTTCTTGCCACGCGGTGCCCGAAGCAGCAGCAGTTCGCAAGTGCCACTCGGCCAGCTCCTGAGATTTACGAACAGTATTTCAGCCGAAGTCTTCTTTAAAGCTAAGTACCCCATTGGGGAAACTTTTCTTGCCTCAGACCGATGTCAGACAAAGTTAATAATTGCATTTCTTGTGGGAAGCAAATAGCGCATAGGGACTTCCACTCTTTCTGTATACCTTGCTTAGGGCCAGACCACGACATCACAGCCTGCCGTTTTTGTGCTAGGTTTAACAAGCGCACTATTAAGCGCCGGGCGGAGTTCGCCCTAGATTATTTTGGCAAAAAATTCAATTATATCATGTCGCCGGAGACACCGATGACAGTTTTAGGCAAAAGACGCAAAGATAAGGACCGACATCCAAGGCCTGCATCGAGTACTGAGACCACACTTAGGCCGACTACCGGTTCTCTGGTTCTCAGTGAGGCGCCTACGCAGCCCCTGACTACCGATGAAACTATTTTACCGGTGACTTCAGTACCCGAAGTCGAAGGTTCCTCGGTCTCCATTACCACTGCAGATGAGCACTCGAACATCTACATTTATGGTAGGTACAAAACTGTGCTTTTTGCAATTTACTTGTGAATTTTTGGTATTTTTTTGCTAGTATTATGAGTTCTTTATTTTGTTGTGGTAATGTTATAACCTGTTAGTATTTTGCTCTGTAGATATTATGGAGTGTCAGTATTTTGGTGTCAGTCTCTTAAGTATCTGTATTTTGTACTGTCATTTTTTTATGTATATTCATGTATAGTATTTAAAAGCAACAATAAAAGCCGATGGGTTTGGTGATAATCCTAAGCAAAAGTGGAAGGAAGGGTGAGTCTATTAAAGGAAAGCATGGGAATGTACAAGTGGTTAGGTTATGTTTGGGTAATATGCCTGAAGTTAACACTAGCAATACCAAAAATGGACTGCTATGTTATGCAATGTCTGCTCTAGCTTTGGATTAAGTTACATAAAAGGTTAGAGAAAGTAGTTTATTTATTGTATTCTAACTGTGTAGGTGGGATGGTCAAAGACTAAAGATTCTTTTCAGACATGTTCTAGCCCAAAGGCAAATGCAGATAGATTAATGCATTACATCAAACACATATACAAAGTTATAAGTGCAGGTTTGACAAATATGTATGTGCAAAGATAGATAGTATTTTACAAGCGTTGATAAATATGTAAAGGCAAGAAATGAAAAAACAATGGAGAAACTGCATTGGCTACCCAAGTTTGGGAACAAACTCTGGCCACTGGTAAGTTTGGCTGTAGAAAATACGTTGAAGTGGCTGACAGGCAGGTCTCCTTTCCCAAAGGAAGGCTGGAGAAACCCAATGCATGTACAATGCCTACAGACTAGAAGTTGCACAGGTCATTTACAGTGATTACAAGGAATGGCAACAACATCTTGGCATGATTGCATTAGCCAGGTAACTAGCTGGGCACTGTGACTGATCTCCATAAGAATGACGGCTTCGGGATCAACATATGCAGCTCAGTTTAGGATCCCTCACACCCAAGGTCTGCAGTTGAGTCTTTGCTGTATTCAGCTCACTGAAGAGTTGGGGGGACCAGGTGAATTGTTATGCTGACAGTATCCAGGCAGAACAATCAAAGTACCAGGGGTTGGGTATATGTATGCTTATATGTGTGTATGGGTGTGTGTCGTGTAAGCCAGTAAAACATCCAGTTTCTGTACAGAGTGGAAGGCGAGAAAGAATAAAAAATAAAAAAGAATAGAGCGATGTAATAATGAAAGGGGGGAAGAGTATGAAAAATGAGTAGAAGCATGGCAGTGGAATTAGAGGTTAATTGAACATTGTTACATTGAGTAGATTTAGTGCAGTATTTAAAGAGGGCTTTCTTGAAGAGAGGAAATATTTCTGATGTCAGGTGATAATATTTTTTCATACCTAGAACAAGTTTTAGTATAGCCCATATAAAAAGGGATGTACACAGTGCTGCAGTACTCAACAGCTTCTTTCTTAATGGGTAATAGTGTGAGGTTGCACATGCCCAGTCTAACACTAGGTGACTCATTTTTAGATTCTTACTACACTAGAAGCTGTCACCATGGATACTGTTGTCTAGGGTGTAGGGGGACATCGTCCAGCAGTAGACAGTTAAAGATGTCTGGTCACATTCAAGAGACTTGATTCCAGAGAGGAGGTTAGACCTCATCCTCCAAGCTCTCCAAGGCTCCTTGCCCTAGGATGTGTTAGCGAGCCACTCCAACAATATGTCAGTGGTCGGTATACTAACTGACAAGGGGAAGCACACTCCTACACCTTATATCAAGAAAGCTATTCCTGAAATGTGGAGACTGATTGACCGAAAATCCAGACTAACATACACAAAGTCCAAGACTGACTTTTTCTGGATTGTTCCTTTTTCTCCGATGTATGCTGATCTTGGAGTTGGTATGTATATAAGTTAGGAGTGTGGGGGGATTGTCCCTCTCCCCACATCAGAGGGTGCAGGGGGTTGCCTCCCTCCAAAAAAAAAAAGTTTAAAGAAGAAGGGCAATGATCGCCACTTACTCTTCTTCTGTATTTTCAGTTTTTTTTCTCTTTTTGGTGTTTTGGAACTCAGATTGTGAGTCTCAACACATACCTCTCAACCGTACTGAGTTTCTTAGTATTTACCAGTTTTGAGGGCAAAATAATGGGTGCCACGATTTCCCGTGTGGCCCCTTCAATTCAAGATTTTATTTTTATTTAAAAGTTAAAGTTGTGGCTGAACTCAACACTGACATACAACGAATTACGGGCTTATCTAGTGCAAGAATACTGGAACTAAATGGCACAGATGGAGCAGTTATCCATTCACATTAGGTTAGCCTGCTATCATTCATGCTTTCTATTTTTTTCACAGAGTGAATGAATGAATAGATGCATAAGGCACCAATACTCACAAGCAAATACAGTTCCAACCTTATATGCCACTACTACCATTTGAAATATTCTAATGTTTTGGCTCGGTATTGTTAAAGTACGTGGTTAATTGATGAAGCATGTTGACTCTGGTTAACCTTGAGCGTGCTATCTCTCAACCCCTTAGTATAAACAATGCAGTTTAACGACCCTTTGCAGTAATAAGCTGGCTGGCATGTCCTTAATTAAATAACCCAAGTACAATAAATTGAGTTTATGTAGCACACCCTGCTGGGGTAATTCTTTTCCCCTAGCACCTTGTAGCTTGCAGAGCCGAGGTAGTTAAACAACAACAGTGTCACTACTACCTCCAGCCAGGCTGCTTGTCTTTAAAGACAAACACACTGTCTCTGCATTCATTTTTACCAGAATTGCCCTACGTTTTCATGAGTATGCACTTTTCGAGCTAGGTTTCAAAAGTAAAAACTTTGAAAATTTGCTATATTTTTTTGGTATGCAAGTATTTCATATGATATGTATGTACTTGAACTAGAAACTGCATACAGCTCTTATAAATCAACTTGTCTACCTATTGGACATGTTTGTTAATAGCTGCCTTATGTAACTCAAACATAAGTAATGTGTATCATATCAGCTCTACCATCAAAAAGAACCCAAGCCTTACACTCAGCCCTGCGACTTTAGGTTGTAAGAGTTACATCTGCAACAGAAAAGTCTGTTTGCCTCTCCTACTATTCCATCTTCCGGCTGTATGCCACACTGTTTGTAGGTGACGGCTGTCATAAGCAGATGTATGGAGCAGTACCTACTGTATGCTGTGTTTGTAATTACTGTGTTTGAAAGTGCTGGGTCCTCTACACGTGAGAGGACAGTAGGTACTTGCACACCTCCCTATGGTGCCGTAAAGCAAGAACTACTGTAGGACTGGAAGCAACTCGGGCCGATATGTGGAAGACAGAGTGCTATATGATACAATAAAAAAACACCTTGGGTATAAGCCCAGAACCAGTGAACACAAAAACTCTAAAGAAAAAACAAAGTTCTGGAGCCACGAGCATCTACAGCTGTACTATTTATTGTGAAATAAATAGTACAGCTGTAGCTACTCCTGGCTCCAGAACGGTTTTCCTTTAGAACACAGAGTGACACACAGTAGCTGATTAGAAAAGTAAGCTGTCTAGGATTGGGTTATTCCAAACTGTCTGTGCACCCAAGTTAAAAATCGGTGTTTGGCTTCCATTGGTTGGTATGAGAAGAAATTTGTCAAAATGCCCTGTTGTAAGTAATAGTACCTCGCAAAACCTTATTGAGATAGATAAATAATTAAGGGTTACGATCAGGCAGGTGACTATTTTTATAACAGTTTACCGAGTATTCCTCTTGAGCTTGCTAAGGTTACAGAAATAGATGTACAGTATACGTGCCTTACAGGTAGTTGCAGGCCTCTCAACTGTACATATTTTTGCAGAATGTCCAGATTTTTGCCTCATATTGTTGGTCCATTTTTCACAAAATTGTGGTTTTCTGGCAAATCATTAAATACTGAAGTCAGAAAATAATGACAGACATTTGAGTTTCAGGCTTTATACCCTTCAGAAAATTCACACTAACACAAAGCCTGTTATTCTATCAACTTTCTAAGTTTTTAAAAGCAATATTTAATATTTCCCTCTATTTTTGGGCCTTTGTCCCCCATTATTTATGGCTTTGTCCAGATTTCTTATCTAAGACGTTGAGAGGTATGATCACCAAGGAAACCCTAATTTTTTATGCAAATTGCTTTGTCTGCCAGCCCCGTTTGATTATTTAACTGTTAATTTGCTCAATAAAATGGCACCCATTCCTATTACAGATTTTGCACATTAGGAAATACAGCATTTCATGGCTACAGTGCACGATACTGCATTTTTTTGTGAAAGAAGAAGTGAGTGCTGTAAACGAAGTAGCATCCCCACATTAACCCAGCATTATGTATGTGTGCCCCTTTGTAAGCAGACTGCATGTGGTGTGTGCATAAACTTGCTGGACTCCTTTGAGAGAGTAAGTGAAGACACAAATGTGGCAAAGTATATAGAGATGTAAAATGTTAAGCTTTATTGCTGGAAAATATTGTAACCATAAATTAAAATTAAAGGAGTAAAAGTTTAATGTGTCATGCTGTGGCTATTGTGAGGGAGGAGTTTGACATGCTTCATGCTATAGATTTCAGAATACCAGACACTTGGGAGTCAAAAAGTGCTATGTTTAAATTTGTTCCATTCATTTTCTATACCACTTCTGTACATTCATAGTGCAGCTACTTGCAGTGGCTGTTAGTGTCAAATTATGAGTAAATACCTTCAGGTTTTGGACAGGCACAACAGGTCTGTCACTGATCACAATGATTTGATATCACCACATTCCTCCCCCTCTTCCGAGATGAGACAGAAATTTTCTTATTGCACACATATTCATATTAAAACACGTTGCTTGAACATTTTATATTATTTTAACACTTGTTCATTGTAAAAGTATTACAGAGATGTTTAGGTTTTACAGTCTCTGCAGATTTTTCTTAACAATATTGTCTTTTCTGGAACCATCACAAGTCTCAGTATCTCACTGGAAACCTGACTCACACATTCATTAACAGGCCGTGAATGTGAAGGGCTAGTCATTTTTGACAAGCCACTGGGTTAAAGTATCTTTCTCAAGTAACGTATTTCTCTTGAAAAAATATGTCACTCCTTGGCAGTGTGTTTCTTTTAGATGAATATGACCATATCAATCATTAGACTCTCAAGACACAAACTTGGAACCTGTCATTTCTTCAGATTGTCTGAGGTGTGGTATTTGCTTAACCATTTTGTGATTATCTACTTCAGACATCTCAGGAATGGTCTGGATGCACCATTAATTTCTCCACACTCTACCGCTGTCATTGGTTTGGATTACATATGACCATGGCTCTGCAGATTTGGCAAAAGACACACCTATTTTTTCACATTTTCCAATCTAGGTTGATACATACAGCTTTGACCCTGATTCAAGTCAGGCAAGAGGTAAACTGAATACCTTAGTGGTTATGTTTTGAATTATTTTGTCTGTTTTTCAATTTGCATTTGAATGTTAGTGTCTAACAATTCCATTGGAGTGGGCGGGGTTACATAATTATGTATGCATATTTTATGTTAATCAGCATATGGATTGTTGGCCAGTTGTTCCTACTTTTCATGGGCTTTTGTCCAGATTTTTTATGTTTCCAGGTTGAGAGGTATGTCTCAACATTTTCAGTAGGGAGCTGTTGAGAAACAGTGAGAGTTTGAAAGTGGGCTTTGCCAACCACCCGCTTTCTGATAGCAAACTACATTCCATGAGGATACAACTCGATGGACAGGTTCAGCCACTACCTGCTGATTTCTGAAGAGTTGCTCCTCATTCCCATGGTAGTACAGAGATTATTTTGTTGCTGGATGAAGCCATGTTGCAGTTGTTTTGCTCTCCAACCTGTATCAAGTGCATCAGCTTCTGCTTCCTCTTCTGTCCACCAGAGGAATGTCTCTGGGATACTGACATCCAGAAATGGCCCCCTAATCTCCTTCACACTTTCTCATTTCCTGTGATGGCAAGATTAATCCAGAAGGCCATAGAGCACAAGTTCACGGTCATTCTCATAGTCCAGTTATGGCCTCAACAAGTTTGGTTCTGCTTGCTTTTATCCACTACACTTAAAGAAACTTGTGTGCCTACTGTAATTCAGGAGGCTTCTATCCTACCTGGATCTTCATTCCCTACATCTGTCTGCATGGCATCTACAGTTCGATTTATATGATCAGCCCTCCCTTTCTAACAGCAGTGATCCAAAATTATCACACCTTCATAAACATGTAATACTAGGAAAACAACAAAAGTAAGTGGGCACATTTTTTGGTTGAGCTGTCTCTAGAGGTCTTGATCCTTTTATTTATCCAGTGCCCTCAGGGTCTTACAATGCCTTTCACATATTTTGATACTGTATTTTTTTTCTTTTGGCCATCACTTATGCCAAAAGAATTTGAGTAAGAAGCTCCATCGAGGCATTCCCCTCAACTATTTTTTCCATAAGAACACAGTGTCCAAGCATTCCAGTCCTCACTTTATTGCTAAGACAGCTACTGAAACTAATCTTAACTTACCTGTACATTTACTAGGCCTGTTTTCAAACTACTTTGTGAACAGGATTCATTGCATTGAAGATTTGCACAGATGACTCTCATTATGTAAAGATGCAACCAAATCCATCAGAAAGGATCCTCAGCTGTTCATTTACTTTGTTAAAAGAAAATACTGTTGTAAAGTGTCCAAAGTAACCTTTGCCAAGTGGTTGGCTGACTTTATAAAATTTTGCTACGAAAAATGCTGTAAGCCTTTGCTGTCTAAACCCAGAGCTCATTATGCTAGAGCAGTAGCTACCTCTCGGCACCCCCCCCCCTTTTTTTTTGCAGTGCAGCTACAGATGATATTTGTGTAGCAGCTACCTAGACTTACAGACACTTGCATAAGATCTATAAGCTGGTCATGATGTCCAGGTCTAGGTCATCCTTTGGGGTCACAGTAATGTTCCCATATGGAACAAAACTCACAGTTAATGAGGATGGACCTCTTCATATTAGATACAGAAGTTATGTGTTTACCATAACAGCAGATTTGGATGAGCAGACCTCACATTAATAAACCCTACTTCCCCCTGCTCTTGCTGGATTTAGAAGTTTGTGATTTTTTTTCGTCTGCTTTACATAGCAAACTAGAGATTTGGAGAAGAATATCCCAGTCGGGTTCAGTATGGGTAAAGTGGAGGGACTTCATAGTCTGGGAGAGTTTTAAATTATGAACTGTCCTAATGCTTGATGGCATTAGCTTTGCTGTTAACAAGGATGAACCTTGTCGTCCAGGTGTGTTGTCATAAATATATTAACTTTCATGTACTTCCAGGAAGAACTGAAAATACCTTCTTTCTTCCTTTAAGATCTGTTAGGATATCAGTACTGTGTTGTGTCTGCGTGTGTTTGTGTGTTTTGATGGTGTGTGCCTATTTTCTGATTACAATATGTCTGCTTTCATTTACAATGCCAATATCTGATGAATAGCAGATTTTATTTGCATGTCGTAAATGTGTGCTTGTTTTATTGTATCAGTTAGTCCTGTATGTTGAATTAATGTTATTGATTTTCTTGGAGGAAGAGCCCTGTCACATAGTTGTGATATAAGCCTGTACCAGACTAATTTTTAAATAACATTTACGAGACTAAAGACATTTGTATTACACCTCAGAGTGTGCTGCACTTTTCTTTACTGTTGTATGCATTTATAGCCAATGTTGTTACCAATAATATTGAAAGTATGTCTTAATTGCTGAACTGTAGATTTTAGCACCACTGTTTTACACCATACATAGTCAAATTGATAAATACATGCTTTAACAATATTGTTTTTTACTTCTGCTTCTTTTAAACTTAATTCCATATGCTGTTCTGCTCCCCAGCCCATAGCTGTTTAATGAGACCTTGTCTCAGTCAATTCACCTAGAGTGGAACACAGGGGAACCAACAACTTTGTATTCACCTCCATGAGATATAGTGAGTTGTTAACATGTAAGCTTCATAAATTTAAACCAGGAGTCATCAGCTGCAAACATCTCAACTTATTGTTGTAACTTCATGGTCACAGACATTACTATGGAGCTGTTAACCATTTTTGACCAAATGGTACTGTGGTAAAATGTCTGCAGAGGGTATCACATCAACTGATGTGATTGTTGCTGAGTCTGACTAGTGAGGGTTTTTATGCATATCGACTGAAGCAACATCCAGTTTGAGTGGGGGGTGTATTTATAGATGTTTTCTGGTTGTTCATTCCCCAAAGTGTGCTTCAAGGTGAGAGCTATGTGTATTGTTTGATAACTTTATTTAGGTTTACCTACAAATGGTTGGGTTTGGAGTGGATGAGATTGTAATTTAATTTAAACACATTTAGATGAGTTCATAGGTTCATATGTGTGTACTAGGCTAATGGCCGTGGAGCCTTTGCAAGCCTAACCCATAGAAGTGCCCTGGCATCGTGCCGCCCGACGTTAGTTCCCAGTGCCTCTATCAAGTAGAGCCACTGGAGTGATCCCCGGGGTGAACTTCTAGCATCTCCTCTGCTGGTATTTTTGTCAAGGAGAATGATTGTTGGAGTTGTTTCTTTTGTAGTTCTGGCAGTCAGTGAGTACTTTGGAATTTTTTGTTTGTCTGTCATCATGTGACTGGGAGGTCAGGATGTGATTCAGATAATTTTGTTGTCGATACATTTGCTCTTATTTTGAACCCATGAGCAAATCACAGAGGTTATGTTCTTGCATCATCGGTTACTGAAGTACCTAGCTGAAGCACAGCTCAGCAAACTGTAAAATCATAATGAAATCACTCATCAAGTGTAAAGTAGCCCTTTTAAATTAAAATGCACGTGGCCACCTCTTCGCGTACTGAAGGCAAGAAATTGATTTGTCTGTTTGTAATGCTGCGGTAGTGTAGGAGAAATACACACACACACACACACACACACACACACACACACACACACACACACACACACACACACACACAAAAAACACTTACTCTCCATTCCCCACAAAACACAAACAAATCATATTCTCGATCTAAACTTCACTTTCTGCTTGTCTCCAGTTAGCTGCTATCTACTGACGTTATTTTATTTATTTATTTTTAAGTCATGTGATCTGGAGCATAAAAGCATGCATTACAGGTGTCTTTTCTCACTTCCCACTTGCCAGTCTGGTCTCTTAAAAATAATTTGGTTTGTGGTGTCTGCATGTAGTTTTGACTTCCTTCTCCCATAATGCTTATGGACATGCAGCATTAGAGGAGAAGAAGAGAAAAAAAAACAGTAGGCAGATTATACAGAATGCTTTGTGTGTTTTTGCAAAGTTTGACAGCTTATGTTATAAGGGGAATATTGCAGTTAGCTTTCTAAGATAGTTGCCGTTTGCTGTTTGAAGAAATGGAGAAAGCATGTTTAGAACTAGGACTGTCACATTGTACTGTTTTGCTTTGGAAATGCAGGGTTTCAAATGCAGAATTTATTATCAGTCATGTCTACTTCCTGTTTGCCTGAAGCATTTGCAACAAGCAGTAGTAGAGAAGATACGCCTTAAGCTGTTCTAAAAATGCAAGTTTTTATGGTCTGTAATACATAGTAATTGCAACTCTTTTAAGTGTAGTGGCTGTTGTTATTTAAGTGCAAGATTTAATTTGCTTTTATACCTAAAATTATTTTTAACTTGAAAATCCCGTGAGCAAAGTCCTGCCATTTTTTGGTGTGGATCCTTAGCCATAGGGGCTACATTTTGGGTTTTCTACTCCTTTTTTAAGGGAACATCAGCAACAAATGTAGGGGGCTCAGACCCCTGCCTAAATTCACTGAGGATAGCAGGTGCCTTCTCCCTAACAAGAATTTGGAAAGTCTCTCTGGGCCCCTTCTCATCTGCAGCAGACATAGGCAAGGCCTTGCCAGACTTATGGGTAGGCAGTCTGTGTCGATCACCAACTGGGTTGCAAGAGAAGGAGCTGATGCCGGCACTGGATGGTCCCTGAATGCTTCATCCAACCCGAAGGGGATGTCCAGAGGAGGCTGGACAGCAACAAATTCAATGCGTGCCTTTTAAGCATTCATTTTAATTGGTGGCTGAACATTGGGGTGGGTGAGGCCATGGTTACTTGAGTTAAGAGCTTTAAACTTTGGTTCTCCAAGTAAATGGAAAGTAATGACAGACAGCTGCAGAGAGTCTATGGGACAAATGCCTGACAGATCTCACACCAAGCATGTTTGTGTGTGGCACCCAAATAAAAAAGGCACTTCCTCTGTCTTTCCTTACTGGGAATCTGTCCCCAACACTCACATTTTCCATTTCTGGATTACATGTAAAAAGGTAATCAAGAAGAAAAAAAATAAGAAAGAAGACACCCCAAGGGGAGGCACTTTTCTTGAGAAGGCTCAGTAGTGGAACCAACACTGTGAAGTCCTTAAGATGGAATTCAAAGGTAACACTCAGACTGGCAGCAAAGACTTTCTGAGAATTAGCCGTTTGTATGTCACACGTACCTTGCACCTTAGACACAGGACACATTTCTGATATACAGCGCCTGGAATGTGTAAAGACTTTGGTATGCTGGCTGGATGTTTGGCTGTCCAGGACAGGGTATCCCAGTTGTAAGGAATACTGCAACAGTGATCAGGAAAGATATAATTGTCTTTCATGTCCATTCATTTTTTTTTTCAAAAACAATCAACCACTGAGGACACTGAAAATGAAAAAATAATGTAGGTGTAAGAAGAAGTGATATGCTAAGGAAATTCAGCCTTTTTTAACCCATACTGGGTTTGGCAGATAGAACTTTACTGTGCCACACAAGCACCTCCTGTTCCCATGATACCTACAAATTTCTCCTCCATTTTTCAGTTTCTTCCCACTACTTAAAGCCTCAAATCAAAACCAAATGACCTCAAGCTACATGATGTGTTTTTATTTATAGAAGTATTTTTTTTTTCTGCTTTCTGTAGTTTCTTTTTGATCATGAAGATAAGTCAGGGACCTTCTTCGACATTTGTATTTTTCTTCTTTTATTGTGTTTTGCAGTTATTTTTAGCCACACCAGACAGCCAATGCAGTGGTGGTGGTGATGGTGGTGTCTGCAGCCATTTGGGCACTTTCCATTCCTTGTAATGTTTTTTTTTTCTGGTTTTGAACAGAATTCCTTAATAACACTGTTTTCAGTAGAGAAGGGATAGCTGATGTTCTTCATGTTTCACTGTTGCAGTCATTACATTTGGGTAGTCCTGCTGGCAGGTTGCCCTCAGTCGGCCTGAATTCCAAAGTCTTGGGTCCTGTGTCGGCTGCTGTTGCCCCTTCCCTGACATCAGGTCGTCAGGGGTATAAAAGAAGCAGCCGATGCCATTTTCTTTAGTCTTTCTTGCTGCACGGTGCCCAAAGCAGAAGCAGTTTGCAAGTGCCGGTCGGCCAACTCCTGAGATTTTCGTGTTCGAGTTTGAGACCCGAAGTCTTCAATAAAGCTAAGTACCCCGTTGGGGAAACTTTTATCTTGCTCCAGACCGATGTCAGAAAAAGTTAATAATTGTATTTCTTGTGGAAAGCAAATACCTCATAAGGATTTTCATTCTTAGTTTATTCCTTGCCTAGGCCCTGATCACAATGTTTCTGGTTGTTGGTTTTGTGCTAGATTTAACCAACGCACTATTAAGTGTCGGTATGATTTTGCTTTAAACTATTTTGGATGCCGGTTTAATTATCCAGAAATGTCATCGGATAGCCATCCGACTACCCGAGTTCACAAAAAACACAAAGAAAAGGAGAGAGATAAACAACCGAAGTCCAAAACTGATGACAAAGCTTCTCCTAAGCCAGTTGCCGGTTCGCCGGTTCTCAGTAAGGCGCTTTTGCAGCCCCTCACACCCGCTACTTTAGAGTCGCAGGCTGCTACTGACTTCCACGTGGAGTTGGCTATGCTGATGGACACTCAAGGTATTGGAGCCTCAGACACGATTCCCACAGATGGGTCCAGAGACGCTGAGCATGCACCGGCTTCTGAGGGTGTATTCAGACCTAAACATCTTTACATTAAACTGACTTCAGCTTCAAAGGCAAAGACTAAAGCACCTTCTAAAGCAAAGAAACAAACTCAAGAGCCATGTGGACTGGCCTCTATGCCCAAAAATCAGATGCTCAAAATGGCCGAAGACTCAATTAACTTGATCAGGGGTTCCCATCCCCCTTCTGATAAGAGGCCTAGGCAAGAGACTGACTATGAATCTTCAGATCAGGTTTCTATTTCTTCTGATTCCTCTTCTGATCAGGAATATTCTCTTCCCCCATGAGGATTCTGATGCTGAAGAATCTATACCTTCAGCTTCTCCTCTAGAGGACTATTATTTTGGGGAAAACTTGCATACCATGAGGGAGCATTTCCACTGGAAGAGCCAAGATTTTTCAGAATCTAAAAAGAGGCTCAGGGATTTCCTTTTACTACCTCAACACAGGCCTCTAGCCATTCCACCTGTGTTAGACATTGTAGATGATGTGTTTTCGGAGTCTAGTCTGACCCCTGACCCCTTACCCCCAGCTCCTGCTAAGCCTGACAGATATTACAGGGTTCCTGACTCTCATAAATGCCTTTTTAAAAACCATGTTGCAGACCCAGAAACTATTTCACAGGGTCTCAAAGGAGTTAAGGCTTCCGCTGCAAAAAAACCCCTACCCCCTCTGACAGGGATTCTAGGGCACTAGATAGATGGGGGAAAAAAGGTTTACACATCTGCTAAATTGGCTATAAGGGCCTTACACTGTCAGTTTCATATGCTCAAATATCAGCAACATGTCATGGCATTGCTTAAACAGAAAATGTTGTTAAACTCTGAATGTGCAGAAAACAAGGAAATGCAGGATTTATTGCATGCAGCTGAACAAGATGGAAAGCATACTTTGCAATGTGGTTTTGATTCTTTGGAGGCCTCCTGCAGAGCCACAGTTACGGGTTCTGTAAACAGAAGGCATGTTGGTTAAAGGAACAAAATCTGCCTGATCATGTTAAAGTTAAATTATTAGATGTACCTGTACAGCATGATACTTTGTTTGGTGTTAAGGCAGAAGAGGTGTTAAAGAAAATGGAGGACAAAGCTAAATCTATGCAAACTGTCACAAAGATTTTTTTACAAGTACAGCCACCTAGGTTTAGTAGACACTGGCCTACAAAGAATCGGTCCTTTCCTGTGTCAGACAGACCTCAAAGGGGCAGATCCAGACGCCTTAGAGGCAGATCCCAGGCGCAAGGTTCATACAGGTCAAAGCAATGGGGTACTTCTACCTCCAAAGTTGGAGAAGACAAATCATAACCATACAGGAAACAGTTCCAATGACTCCCCCCTGCCGGCACCAAGCACTTATGTCTTGGCAGCACCCTTAGGGGGAAAAGTAGCACTTTTTTCACAAAATTGGCACATTATAACCCAGGCCAAGTGGGTTCTAAATATAGTGTCACAAGGCTATAAATTCAATTTCCATACCCTGCCAAAGGCAAACGGCTGGCCAGATCTCCCAAAAAATCAATCAGCAGAGGGGCAAAAACAAGTCTCATCCCTCATGGACATGGGGGCCATTCAACAAGTACCAGAGCAAGAGCAGGGATAAGGATTTTACTCAAGACTGTACTTGGTACCCAGAAAGGACAAGACCTGGAGACCAATACTGGACCTATCTATTCTGAACACATTCCTGGATATACCAAAATTCAAAATGTTGACTTTGCAGCAGCTTCTGCCCATGCTGGGCAAGAATGCTTGACTTGTGACTTTAGACCTAAAAGAGGCATACCTGCATGTCCCAATCAGACAGTCATGCAGAAGATACCTCAGATTAAAGGCAGGCTCAATGCATTACCAATTATCTGCACTGTCCTTTGGCTTATCTACTGCGCCCAGGGTCTTTACCAAGTGCCTGGCACCAGTAACTGCATTCTGCAGACAAAGAGGAATACAAATATATCCTTACTTGGATGACTGTCTAATTCAAGCAGAGAACAAGGACATTCTTCTACAGCATCTGGCGTTTGTGAAAAGACTTCTAACATGCCTAGGGTACACAGTCACCGAAAAGACATCAAAACTAGTACTCTCCCAAGAGATAATATTCCTGGGTGCAAGCTTAAATACAAGTGTCCAGATGACTTATCTCACTCCAGACAAACAAAGGCAACTGACTACCTATTTCAAAATGTTGGCAACAAAGGCCCAGTTATCTGCAAGAAAAATTCTGCAGGCTTTGGGCTTCATGGCATCCTGCATCCTACTAATTCCATATGCAAGACTGCATATGAAGAAACTTCAGTGGTACCTAAAAAGTGTTTGGACTCAACATTGCCACAGCCTGGAAACAGTGATTACTCTCATTCCCTGCCTGCAACAGGAGTTTCGATGGTGGGCGAAGGCTTGTCACCAGAACAAGGGACAGCCATTCACATTACCCCCAGCCAGGCAGACACTAACAATGGATGCTTCAGATTATGCCTGGGGGGCCTACATGGCGGGAAGATGCATTCAGGGGACATGGTCCTCAAACCAAATGCATCTACATATCAATCAAAAGGAGATGCTAGCTGTTCAAAATGCCCCGACAGCCTTCAAGGACCTACTTCATCTGGGACAACTACTGATAAAGACAGACAACACCACGGTCATGTGGTATATAAACAAGCAGGGGGGCACACATTCTTACCCCCTTTGCAGACTAACCATGACTTTGTGGGACACAGCATTGACTTACCAAGGAGATCTGCAGGCACAATTCCTGCCAGGAAAGGAAAACACTCTGGCAGACGAACTAAGTAGAAACCTCATGGATCCCCACGAGTGGCAGCTGGATCCACAAATCTTCAGCATGATAACAAGGAAATGGGGATGCCCGGACATAGATCTGTTTGTCTCCCCTCACAACTACCAACTAAAAAGATTCTGCACAAGGACATATGACAGACAAGCATTGAAAGTGGACGCCCTGTCTTTCAGCTGGAAAACCTATCAGTATATGCCTTTCCTCCATTGCCTCTCCTCCCCAAAGTACTCCTAAAGGTCAGACAGGAGAAGCCAAAGATGATACTGATTGCCCCAGACTGGCCCCGCCAGTACTGGTATCCAATCCTAAGGAACTTGTCTCACTGCCCAGCTTGGACCTTACCTCAAATACCGCATCTACTGTCCCAGCAAAACAATCAGATCCTGCACAGCCAACTCAGTACTTTAAACCTGGCAGCATGGCGGATAATGTAATCATACAAAACACACCTCTCAGTAAAGCTGTGATGGATGTCATTTTGGAAGCCAGAAGGCCTAGTACTAGAAAATCTTATTCTGGAAAATGGAAGAGATTCTGTGCTTGGAACCAGGCACAAGAAACTGAGACAGCTGTTCCAAATATTCCTCAGATTTTGCAATACTTAACTGAGATGCTGGACAAAGGTCTATCTTTTTCATCAATTAAAATTCATGCCTCTGCCATTTCGGCTCATTACAATACAGAGCCACCAATCTTTCCTCATCCTTTATTAAAGCAGTATCTCAGAGGAGCCAGAAACTTAAGGCCTCCAAGGAGATCATCAATGCCTGCATGGGACCACAACTATGTCTTGGAAAAATTCACCCTGCCTCCTTTTGAGCCAGCTGGTACTGCTGACATAAAGTTTTATCTTGGAAAACAGCTCTGCTCCTAGCAATAACTTCTGCAAGACGGGTTTCAGAGCTACAGGCACTCATGCCTGTGGAACCTTTTATCATGTTTTATCCAGACAGGGTCTCTCTGAGGACAAACCCTACATTTATGCCTAAGGTGGTGGCCATTGTGCCTTTTAACCAAACTATTCATCTGCCAGCTTTTTATCCAAATCCACAGAACAAGGGGGAGAGAATTCTGCATTCTTTGGACGTACACAGACAACTTAGATTCTACTTGGACAGAACCAAAGTTTTCAGGAAGACAGAACAATTACTAGTGGCATATGCTGCAGGATCACAAGGAAAGGCTATCTCAAAGCAAACTATTTCAAAGTGGATAGGGCACTGCATTCGTTTCTGCTATTTACACCATGGCAAGCCAGTGCCTAAGGGCATTAGGCCACATTCAACCAGAGCTGCAGCCACTTCAGCAGCCTTTCTCAGGCTTTACCAGAAAGGCTCATCCAGACTCTGCTACACTTTGCTGTGAAGGAAAGGTTAGTTTGCTGTTATTTTTTGTATTTCTGTATTGCCTTTCTATATTTTGAATACTGCAGTTTGTTTTCTTTACCTTGTGTTTTGCTTGCATTCTGTTTTAACAGCATATTAAAACTTCAAAAGAGACCACAGCTCTCTCTGTTCTGAGTCAGGCAGAATTTTTTCCCGCCCTCCCACACATTTAAGTTGTCTTGTTAAATACCACTGTCTTTCTAGTTGCCCGCCTCTTATGTTAATCTGACCATATATCTCATTTCTCTCTACTTTCACTGGCTTATGTGAGTAATCACAAAACCATCACTTTTGAAATCCCACCCCTTCAATTATTTAAATTTATCGGCCATCCTACAGTATTTCATAGTACCAAAATACAAAAGTAACCACCCCTTTCAGTCCATCTTGCTGTTTTAAAAATAGTAACTCTGCACTAAACCTTAACTTTTTAAACAGGTAAAACTCAAGTTACCTACTTTCATATCTAACTTCTCTAGTGCACACTGCAGAGTGCATTCTTTTCAATCTTACATTTAAGCATCCCTGTTACTAGCACTTTCTCTAATACCTAAAAAGATCATCTCTACTTGACTCCAAGTAGACTTTTCTCTATCTGTTAAACCTAGCACTTGCTCCTACAGTACTTATTACCTTGATACGGCACTCTTATAGATAGCACCCCAAAAGGCAAACCCCATTTCTCGGTCACCCACGTCCCCGGAATCTCTTTTAAAGTTTTTTGTCTAGTCCTTCTAGCATGTCGAGGGATCAGTTGCTAGTGTCCTCTCCTGCTCAGCTGGTGAACCTGGGAATATTGAGGCAATGTTACAATTGCCTCATGTACACAGACAACCCTCTCCTCCTCCCACAAAACACAAATACATGCGAGAGATGCAACTATACGGCCAAACTGGAGGCTGAGCTCTCTCAACATAGGACTGGCAAGACCAGTCAGGAGGAGAAGGTTACCACACACACTATAGACCCAGTCTCACATAGTACCATCACAACCTCAAATCATACACATAAACACACAAAGACATACTCGGCTCTGATCAAAAATCTACCAAAACAGCAGAGGCCACCAAAGCAGACACCCAAACAACCACCACCTCAGAACACAACACCTGCAACACATAGACCTCACAGTCAGAGTGTCAAACAGTCACAGCCCTTAAGGCCAAACACAATGCCAGACACACTAGTCATTGGTGACTCCATAGTCAGACACACTGACGTCCCGCTCACCAGACTGAGTAAGGAGAAGGTCACAGTAAGCTGCCTGTCAGGCGCTAGAATCCGCCACATAACGCAAGCACTTAGGTCTCTCAACAGCAGGTACAAATACGACTCAGTCATTGTCCACGCTGGTGTAAAGCGACCTGAGACGTACCTCCTTGGACTACATGAAAAGAGACATTGAGGAGCTCTCTGATTATGTAGCCCAGGCAGGTATGACCCTGACCTTGAGCAGTATCCTACCTTCACCAAGAATGATGCCACAATACAGAGATAAGATGATCAGCTTTAACAATTGGCTTAAACTCTGGTGTCATTCAAAGGGGATCCAATGTCTGTCTGCCTGGGATGACATGCTGGACAAGCCACGCTGCTTCAAGGACGGCTTGCACCTGTCACCCTGGGATTCGGATATTGGCAAAGGCTCTTGCCACCCCATAGTGCCTTTTTAGGCAAGGCTCAAATTCTAAACCTACCACCCTAGAACACAAAAAAGGAAAAAAACTAAGGGTAATGCTGCTCAATGCCAGAAGTCTAAATCTCAAAATGCAAGCACTCGAGGCCCTTCTCAGTATGGAGAACATCGATGTCTGTGCAGTGACAGAAACCTGGTTCAAGGCTCCTGAGAGCACCCCAGCACTATCAGGTTTTACCTCTTATCATGCGTTCCGGCCCCAAAATCCGGACAATACCAAGAAAGGAGGGGTATCCATATTCATCAAAGACACCCACACCTCAAGACTGGTGGCAACGCACGATGCATCGGAGACCATCCAGGTGCAATTAACCATAGGCAAGACTGCTCTGCAAATTGTAGCATGTTACAGGCCACCCTCACAAACTCAGGAACCTCACATGGCCTTCCTGAAAACACTAGAGGAAATAAATGTATCACCAAACACCATCATACTAGGTGACTTCAATTACCCTAATATAGACTGGGAACACTACTCAAGCCCAAACACCCTAGCCCAAAAGTTCCTGGAATTCATAAACTCAAATGCCATGGAACAACTAGTCACCATCCCCACAAGAGGAGAAAACATACTTGATCTCATCATCACGAACATGGGAGCACAATGTTCAACACCGGAAGTATACCCCTCACTGGTGAGATCAGATCACAAACTAATCTCGCTGGAGGTCCTCATCCCACCCCACCTGAAATAAAAAGACCACAGTAAAGAACTTCTCGAAGCCGACTTCACACTTCTAAAGACTAGTGTGGTCTCCTTTAAGGCCCCGAGCGGCGGAAAACAGTACTCAAGCCACTGAATCACTTACAAATGCCTTCTACCAGCACCTGCAGGACTGCATGGATAAGGCAATCCCAAGCAAAACAAAGACTCTTTGTACCAAAGGCAAGCGTCCAGTCTGGTGGACCCCAGCCATAAACAAACTCTACAACAAAAGGAGGAAGCTACTACAAGATAGAGCAAAATCCTTAAAAGGTAAGACACCCTTGATCACTATAAGTAAAAACTAAGAGCTCTCATAAAATCATCCAAAGCAAATTTTGAGAGAAAAATAGCTAAAGACTCAAAAGACAATCATAAGGCCTTCTTTAGCTATGTTAGAAACCTGGGAGGAAACTCCCAGATATGCTCAGAACTAGTTCAAAATGATGTGAAGATTACTGATCCTACAGACATTGCCAACATACTGGCTGACAGGTTCAGTGCAAACTTCTCCCCCCCCCAAACGAGAGATATCTATACCAAGCGATTGCAGCCCCCCAAACATCTCCAACGCCCAAGTGAGAACTGCTCTCTCCAAAGCAAAAAACACAGCATCCATGGGACCTGATGGTGTCCCCGACTGTGTGCTCCACGAACTCAACGAGGAATTAAACCCACAGCTAGGACAGCTGTTTAATCATAGTCTTACCTCTGGATACGTAGCCAGGGAGTGGCGCACTGCAACTGTGGTCCCACTTCACAAAGGCGGTGCCTCCACCGACCCTGGAAATTACCGGCCCATTAGCTTGGCAAGCCTTATCTGCAAAGCCATGGAGAGGATCATAATGGACCTCATAAATAAAGACATAGGGAATTTGCAGACTTTGGATCCATCCCAGTTTGGCTTTGTCAAAGGCAGATCATGCCTTCTAAACTTGGTTGACTTTTTCGAAACAGTCACCAAAGCCATTGATGAGGGAAAGGCAGTCCATACAGCCTATCTCGATCTGGCGAAGGCCTTCGATACAATACCCCACTCGGGTATCATTGAAAAACTCATCAGCTTAAATGTTAACCCATACATCACAAGATGAGTTGCAAACTGGCTGAGTGACAGAACCCACAGGGTCAGAGTTGCTGGCGCCATGTCAGACTCAAAGCCTGTCACAAGTGGTGTACCACAGGGCTCAGTCCTGGGCCCACTCTTGTTTGGCATCTACTTTTCCAGTACAAGCAAACACAGGAGCGTTATGGGCGACAAAGTTTGCACATGACTCCAAACTGCGCCCGATAGTAGAAAACACATCTGACACAGATATCCTTGAGAACGGTCTCACAGAAACGGATAACTGGTGCCAGAGCCATGCCCTAAAGTTAAATGCCAAAAAATGCATAGTCATACCCTTCGGGAAAAACAAGGTTACCCCTAGCTACCAAATAGGTGGCAATCCACTGAGCACAGAAGAAGTTATCAGGGACCTGGGGACCCAGGTTGATAGTAGTCTGTCATTCGACACCCATGTAGCTGAAGTAGTTAGGAAGACCTTCTACATTGCCCACCTTATCATGAAGGGATTCTCATCTAGATCAAGGGAGGTCATAGTCTCCCTATACTCATCACTCATCAGACCAATGATTGAGTACAATGCCCCATTCGAATGTATCTGACCCGACACTTGCAGCAGCTGGAGAGGCCACAAAAGTTCCTCACCAAAAGGATAAAGGGTCTCAAACATCTGTCCTATGCTGCCCGACTGAAAGAACTCCAGCTCTATTCAGTCGCACCGCTTGCTCAGAGGTGACCTTTGCCTAACATACAAGGCCATGTCAAACCCAGATTTAATGAATATGCTTCACCTCAAAAATCTAGATCCGTCAGAGCCACAAGGGCGGAGACTTAAACCTCGACACGGCTATTAATAGGACGTGCTGGAGGGATAGATTCATCACCCAAAGACTCCCTATGCTGTGGAATAAAATCCCGGTATATGTGAGGCAGAGCACCTCGCTGGCCTTGTTCAAGAGAAATCTTGACCAATGGATGGGAGATCGCAGATATACCCCAGGGATTACCTCAGTGTCACTGCTCAACAGAGGCACAGCAAAATAATGGGTATAGTTCCCCATACTAAAGGGGTGGCGTAAGCCACAAAACTATGGGCTAGGCTTGTAAATGCCCTCGGGCAGATAGCCTAGTATGAACCTATGAACCTATGAACCTATGAACCAACCAAAGACATATTAGAGGCTGCTACTTGGAGTTCAGTGCACACCTTTACAAAGCACTATCATCTGCCACTCTACTCTAAATCCAGGGCAGGCTTTGCCACTGCAGTTTTGCAGGGCCCCATAGCCGCTCCTAATGCTGTTTAACTCCAGCCTCCCAACCATAGCTTTGGGACTCTACCCAAATGTAATGACTGCAACAGTGAAACACGAAGAACATAGTACAGTTGTGTACACTTACCATAAATGTAGATGTTCGAGTGTATTCACTGTTGCAGTCCAGGTTACCTACCCGCCATCCCCGTTTTTTCTGCTGGAACTTTTCTTTCCTTCTCTGATTTATACAACCTATGTGGTGTATTTGCTTGTAGATGAAGGTAAAGTTTATATTGGTGTGTGTATATATATATATATATATATATATATATATATATATATATATATATATAAATTTTGGCTACCCTTTTAGGGGGCACCTGACATCTGGGGCAAGAAAAACTGAAGAAAATGGCGTCGGCTGCTTCTTTTATACCCCTGATGACCTGACTTCAGGGAAGGGGCGACAGCAGCCGACGCAGGACCCAAGACTTTGGAATTCAGGCCGACTGAGGACAACCTGCCAGCAGGATTACCCAAATGTAATGACTGCAACAGTGAATACACTCGAACGTCTACATTTATGGTAAGTGTACACAACTGTACTTTCCTTATCTACCCTGCATAAGGTTGCTGCTCTCTTTCTTGTTTCATGGTTTGTAAGAGAAGTCCTATTCCTGTGAAGTCTGGCTGTCCTTGGTGACTGCGTAATAAGAGTAGAGGATACCTAGTAAACACAGATTAGCAGTTTCCTGGTTATGGGTTGTTGTTAAGTGTTTAGTACAGAGAATAGAGGGCTGAGGATGCATGCGTCCTCATTCTTATGGGACCATTTTGTCTCTAGAGCCAGACATGCATTGGGTGTTTGTATTTTGGTGGTCTGGTATTCTTTCTAGTCCTTTCCAGATGGAACAGAATGCGGTTGAATTCAAGAGTTCTGGACAGAGCCTTGGATGCTAAGCTTGGCCTAGTAGTTGCAGCCCTGCTGCTTCTCCATGATCTACTTTCCCTCTCTACTCAGCAGTCACAAGCTTCCTAGTTAGTAGTGGCCTGGTGCTGTTTTCCTTCTCTTATGGTCCAAGCTGTTTTGTTCTCGGTTGGTGGTACTTTGGCCCAGTCTGTCAATGAGCTTATCAGAGGAGCATGAACTTAATCTGTCCCCCATCTGCATTGGTTGTCTGGTGTGGGTAATGTTATTGAAGAGTTCAAGATTTCACACCAACAGCTCTGAGAGTCTTGTCCTACTTCTGCATCCTTCAACATCTGCTTAATGTTTGACCTGAAGAGGGTAGACCCACCGAAGGGCACACCAAGGAATAGTTTGGCAATTGCTAGAGTCTTGTTGCAGACTTCATGTTCCTGTCCTTTCTGTGTTGTCCATTTTTCTGGGATGGTGTGATGATGTGAGGTATTGCCAGCTATGCCAGGAGAAGTAGGGCAATGGATGTGTAACATAAGCCAGCATAGCTAGCTGGAGTTTTGTAAATAATTATATGTCATTTGTACAATCTGATTTGTAGAGGTGCTTGTGCTGAAAATGTATTTGGAAAGTTGCTTGTGTTAAAAATGTACCAATAGTGGGGTCCTGCTGGACAGAAAAAGAAATACACCTGTATGCCAGACTGTACTGCAACTGTTGGAATTAATGTAATGTAACAGAGGATACTGGAAGAGAAGAGGTTAATCTCAGTCTCGCTAACTTTGAAAAATAGTCTGAAATTAAATGACCTGGAAGGCCATAAAGGTTGTATTTTACAGTTCTGATTGCAGCCAGAGACAAAATGTTTGTGAAAACAAGGACTAGGAATCCTGCTCTGTTGTCCTTAGCAGTGAACAAATTGCCAACCTGGAAGGGTAGAAACGTTGAAATGGTTTTATGGCTTCCAGATGCTATAACACATATTAGCAAAGTTCTGTGTTTGTATGTATGGTGATACATACTATAACACATCTTTGCAAAGCTCTGTGTTTGTGTGTATAGTAACACATATGTGTGAGATTCTGGTGCAGTTTTTAGTAAAGGGGGGTAGTATGGGAACCAGAAGTCAGATGGCCAGATGTGTGTGATGTCATTCTGTAATCCAGCACCAAAATTATGTTGTAATACTAGATGAGACAGAAGTCTCCGTGCAGTCTGTTTTTTGAAAGCTGACAAGAAGTACCCCTCACCTACATCATCTTGGCTTGCTGTAGTATGTGAACTAGAGAACAGTAATCCTTTAATCGCTCAGGAAAGTATAGTGAGATTAGTTAAGTATTGTTTTTTTCTATATCTGTGTGAATCTTTCCATCTGTGTTATTTTTAATTTTTCCTGTGGTTGAAACTCTGGTGTTTATTGTAAATAGATATTTGGTATTTTCATATTATTTTATTATTTATTATTAAATATATTTAAACTTTTCATTGTGGCTGGTCTTTCAGAGAATGTTTTAACCTTTAAGAGTACTTACATTTATTTGGAGAAACCGTGGCCGTTCCTGGAAGCCTTACTGCATTGGTCAAGCACTACCATTTGTATTAGTATTAATTTCACTCAGTTTAATTGGATACCTTTGTAAGAGCCTTAGAGTAGTTGGCCTTGGAGTGTCTTTGTGTCAGTGTCTACCTTATAGTCTGGGCAGAGGGGCATAACCAGTAAGTCTGTGCCAACCTTTCCCAAGTGTGTGCGTGTATGCGTGTGTGCGTGCGCGCGTGTGTGTGTGTGTGTGTGTGCATGTGTGTGTGTGTGCATGTGTGTGTGCATGTGTGTGTGTGTGTGTGTGTGTGTGTGTGTGTGTGTGTGTGTGTGTGTGTGTGTGTGTCTGTATGTGTGTGAAAAGAAAATGAAATCTCAAAGAGTGTGTCTGTCAGCTGTTTGGAAGAGGGAAACAGAGCACTGGTTTCACAGAGAGGGTGGTGGAGGACTTGGCCTGGGACACTCGGCAAAGGACTTAGCTGTATAGGTGTGCCAGTGTGGAGTCTTATGGGGGCCTGGAGAGAGAGAGAGAGAGAGAGAGAGAGAGAGAGAGGGAAACCCAGACCCTGGACTGAGTGTGATCCCTGTGTGCTCTTAAGGGAAACTGTGCTTGGTGCAGAGAGTTGCATCTGAAAATACTGTGTGTATCTATCTTTGTTCCAAATGAATGTCCCTCACCGGTGTCAGTGGTAAGGATTCAGGCTCCTTGATTATTGGCCGAGAGGAGGGCTGTCACAGATGGGATGGATTTGATTTGGCTATGTTTTTTCCTGGGATGCCTCTTTTATTTTCCACATCTATGGACCCTAAGATCAAGCAGCCCATTGGAATCAGTGCACCTGGTTCCCAGGGTGGGGGATATGGTTTCAGAATCATTGAGGAGAAACCCTTATTCTTGGTGTGACCCCCCCCCCACCCACCCAATGGAGGAGGGATGTGGTCGCTTAAACATAGCTTCATAATTTCAGGTGATTGCACACATATCTGTCCTTTCTATTTTCTAAGTGTTTATTCAAGGCACTGGTTGTCTTGCAGAACTCAACAAGGTTTACTTTCTAATCCCTTCCCTCAACAGTGTGAGTTTTAGTAGCTTCTGTGGCATAGAGGGATAAAGCCCTGACTATGACCCAGTTTGACCTGGGTTCAATTAGTGTCTCAGGCAACTGACTAAGTAGTAGTGAGGGATGGGTGTTTTCTTTCCTGGGAGTGTGGGTGGACCAGTGGGAGTTTCATAGGGTGATCTGTGGTGGAAGCTGGTGATGTTGCTAGTTGATGTGTGGTCTAAAACAGGAATCAAGCTGTGGACATGCCTGTGCTACCATGGAAGTGGAGCAAAATGCTGCATGCCTCAATTGCACATCTGGCCTTCAGCTGTCACCACAGGTTTTGTGAGGGAGGGAGGGAGAGAAAAAAGAGTAGGCAATGTAAGGACCCACCCCTCCAGGTTGAAGAATGGACATTGTGAACCTCCACCCACACATCCAGAATGTCCTTAGGTTCCGCATTAGCCTCCAGCTACAAATTCTAGTATTGGACTCGTGGTGATTTGAGTACGGGTAGACCCAGCGAAGGATATGAGGCACTGCTGTCTCAAAAGGGGAGAAAAAAGAAAACAACAAAAAAATTCAAAACAGTGTGGGGTTTGATCATGGTTGACTGCATAGCTCACAGTGGTTTTAGGTACCCTCCTTCAACTCTGACCGTAAGGGAAACAGCTCCTACATATCTTCCTTTTCTTTCTCTGGAACTTCATTGTGTACCATTATCTCTTTGCTTTTGTATTCTTCTCCATGTAGGACCCCGAGCCAGATCAATTACCTGGTAGTTGTTTGATTGTAAGTTACCATAATCATTACTCTGTTTCTTGTTTGGGACCAGAGAATAGACTCCTTCATGGGGATACTTTATGGTTGCCTTTGTTGAAGATAGGATAGATTGTTGTCATAGTTTGGAGAGGCCAGGGGTATCTTCTGTATGTCTTAATGAGAGTTATTTTATGGCAATCCTTTGGCCTGTTGCTGCATTGGTCCTCGATTCATCCTTCTTTACTACTGCTGAACAGAGAAGAGCTGTCTTGGGAGCTGCTGAACTCCATTGGCAGTGTTGGCCATTTGTATGGAAGAGCTTACACTGCTCACAGATTGTGCACTGTGGAGTCAGGACAAAGTTTCTAAGACTTACATGCTGGGTCTGGAGTTGGATACCAGTTTCTCACGTTTGGGATGAGAGATGTGTTTCTGTCCCTTGTTTTTCGAGACTATTTTTCTTTTGCTGGTGTTCACCACACTTCCCTTTGATAGGCTCTCTGTGGTGTTCACCCCTGTCCCCCTGACATGTTCTTCGTCTGGGTGTATCATGTTTAGCAGGTCTTTGTAGTTAGTTGTCAGCTGCCTATCACCAGTATGCTTTGGTCAAGGCTGTGAAGATGTGGCTTGCATCTCTTCGTGTCATTCTGACTAGCTGGACCCTTTACTGGAGTCTGAATTGTTTGGCATCGCAGTCTCTCTTTGCGTTCATTGTTCCTGATATTCCGAAGGATTGTATGCTTTCTTATTCTGTCCATTCTCCAGTTGGAGTGCTCTGTGGTGCTACTAGCTGTCTAACTTTTCCATATCTTGACAGATGTAGTCATATTTCAAGATGCATTTTTTTGGGGGGAGGGGGGAGAGTCAGGGGGGGTAGCAGCTAACTTTTTCACAGAACTTTTTTAGTGTATCGTGGACTGTCTCATGCATCTGGTCCCCATAGCTCTTGGCTGCATTGAAAACACTGTTTCTTGGAAGCTGTACATGTTGCAGTTTGGTTTGTCTGTTATTCACAGTCTCGTGGCAGGGTTTCAGTTACTGCCATCATAGGAGAGTCATCTAGGGACACTCATTTGTGGGTTAATGAAGACTGACTTTCTTAGCAAGTATGAAAGGTATAATACAAGATGTACTGGGAAGATTCAGTCTTTGGTAACCAGTCCTTCCTTCCACCATTACTATGTGTGGGCAGAGATTAGCTTATCCTGTCATCTTCTTATTAACCTTCTCTCAACTTTGTCAGAAATTAGACAGTGGAAAAGATGGGCACAGGTATTGTCGAAAGAGAAGGTGCTTGTTTAGCCAAACAGAGCATCCAAATCCTACAAATTGATGACTGAGTCTTTCAAACAGATGTAGCATTAGGGTAAGTATACATTTTTTTTATCTTTTCACCTCTCGCTTCTCTGGTTTTAAGGTGGACAGGCACTCAGTTCCACCTTTCCTTATCTGCCTTTTAATGGCAGTTCTCAGCCCCATCCCCTGTTTCAGTACTGGTTCCATTAAGTTGATCACGATAGTTGATATCGACAGATGTTTTAGCATCCTTTGCAGTCTTTGTCTGAAGGCCACAACCATTGGTTCTCACTTCTTCAGAGATGCAGTTGCTGTCAGTGTCTTGGGTTTCTGTGGCCTTGAGAGTTAGGATCAACAATTTGAGGCTGATATCAAGTCCTGCACTGTTTTAAGTTGTTGCTAATCCTGGCTGGGTTGGCCTACAAGTCCAGCTTTGAGGTTCTGTATGTAATTTGGTGTCTTGACAGGCTCATTGACAATATTGTTTGGGGTTCGATAGTCAGGATCAAGCTTCACACATGCATTTGGTAATCGAGGTCAGTACCCTCAGCTCCTAGTGTAGCATCGTCATTTTCAGAATCAGCAATCCAGGCAGTTCTCCTTTTCTTTCCCTTTTTCTTCTGCCCCCTTTCAGATGCTTATCCTTCTTGACAGCAAGGCAGAGAGTCAGAGGGGCTTTCTCATGATATGGCAAGTGTATCTGGATCATGTCAGGTTTCTTCCTTGACCTTGGATCAGTCCTCCCAAAGATCATGTAAGAAGCCCAGGTGCAAGAGGAATTACCTGTATTCTTTGTTAGAGTCACACACCCCAGACTCTGATGGTGGGGATGGAATCAGTTCCGCACCATCCACTCCATATGACCCCATGTTTGGGGACTTCTTGAGATGATGATGCAGAGATTTGTATGTCCCACAAACTCCACATTTTCTTATGAGAGGATTCTGAAAGAAGCCTTGCAGACTCCTAAACCATCCTCCATGGTGTTCATCCTGCAGATGAAATGCTTTATTTCATAGTCAAGACTGCATGGGAAGTATTTGGCATGGTAGCTCTTGACCCAAGGAGGTCATACAGTATACTCTAGCCTCACAAATATTGGACTTTGGTGGAGACTCCAGGATAGACACTCTTGATGCTGCAGCGACCCTTCTAAAGACTCCTACTCCACTGGGCCCTGGTGTTAACCCTCCCAGTAAGGAATTCAGGGGGATATACAGATTTGAGAAGTTTGTTTATGCATCCCTCACATTCTCTTTGGGAGCAGTAAATTGTCTGTCATACATGTTAAAATTCCAGTAAGAGCTGACAGATGAGTTGTCACAGTTGTTTGAAGAGTTAACTGAAAAAGACTTTAAGACCAAGTTACAGTCACAGGTAGTGACAGTGTCTTCTATTCCCAAGCTCACTGTGAGACTTTCTCATAGCTTACCAAAATGTGTTGCTAGGGTGCATGTACTTACATATGTCTTCGCTGACATGCATAATTGAACCTTACAGCTTTTGCTGAGGATTTTAATACTTTCTTCCTTGGTCTGCCCTTCAGTGGGTCTATCCTCTTCAAACCAAACATTAAGCAGATGTTGAAGGATGTGGAAGAAGGACACTCTCAGAGCTGTTTGGTGTGACATTTTAAACTCTTCAGTGCTTCTTTTCAGGACTGCAGAAGAGTCCAGAGCAGCTAAGTTACTGGCTCAGCCAGCATTAATCAGGAGGTCAGGGATCTAGGAGGAATTGGCATAGCTGTGGAAACTTCAGATTAGGCAGCAATCCAAAGGCAAGAACAAGTAACAGCTGGGGTACCATGATCCTCTTTCAGGAGAACAGCAGTCTAAACTCTGAAGTCTTGCATGGCTGTCCCACTGTAGGGGTAGTTATGACTGTCTCTCTCTGCTCGCTGATGTGGCTGACCATTGTGTGTGACACTGTTGCTACAATGTACTTAATTACTTATAGTTATGATTTTAATGTATGTATCTTGTTTTGGCCACCTTGGCCATGGTTATAGCCAAAAAGGGTCCTTGGACCAGTCCACCTACCCAGTTAACAAATGTTAAAATAAAAATAAACATGCAGATATGCATAGTAATAGCCAAGCTATACAAGTCCTTTTTACACCCCGCACTGTCCTATTCTCTTCCATTTCCAGATTTATCTCCTCATCAAAAGAGAGCAATGAAGAAAGAGGTCTTAAACCTCATCAGTAAGAGAGCTATCCAGGAAGTCCCACCCAACTAGAAAGGATTGATTACTCCACATGCTTTTTTATTCCAAAAAAGACAAATTACCTTAGGCCAGTACCTGATCTTTCTGTATGATCTTGGTGTCATTCCGTCCATGTCTGCAAGGAGGAGACTGGATATATTCTTTAGACTTCCAGGACATGTGTCTAGACATCAGTATCACTAAGGAGTGTAGGATGTTTTTATACTTCAAATAAGAGGCTTTTCCATTAGGTCTCATCTCTGTCTCCAGCATATAACAAGCAAAGCAGAAATGTAAGTCTATACAAGAAAGTATATCCAAGGTTTACAGTAAGGCTAACATAGTACAATGCCAAACAGAATCGGTTTTCACATGTTTGACAGTCACCTTTTTCAAATTGAAAGGAGAAGAGGGAAACCAGTCTTTGTAAGAATGCATAATCTCTTATTTATGTTAATGGTTCAAATTAACTTTAGCCAGGGATGTTTCTGGATAATTTGATCCCCTTCTCTACAAGTTGCTTTGTGCTTTGTACCTCTTGTACGTAGCTGTTGCTCCAAAGCTCAAGGTGACTTCCCACACACGCTAGTCTTGAAATGGGCTCACAAGTGTTTTTCCCCCACAAACATAAGTTGGATGGGTTATCTTCTGGACCATTATACAGTTGCTTTATTACTTAAGTGTATATTCATACCTGAAAGCAATGTTGATTTATTTATTTAATTGCATTCATTCAGTAGGAAAGACCGATTTGGATAAACCTTTTTCAGCAGAAGCTTAAAGTGAAAAGTTGCAACAAAACAGTGAAGAAAATGCAAAATATTAGAAAAGTACAGAACAGTTAAAAAGAGGGGTTCATAGGTGTGTACTAGGCTAATGGCCTTGAAGCCTTTTCAAGCCTACCCCATAGGATTACCCTGACATCGTGCTACCTGATCTTAGTTCCTAGTGCCTCTGTCAAGTAGAGCCACTGGAGTGATCCCCGGGTTGAATTTTCTATTTCCCATCCACTCATCAAGATTTCTCTTGAAGAGGGCCAGTGAGGTGCTCTGCTTGACATGTATGGGAAGTCTTCCATAGCATGGGCAGTCTCTGGGTTATGAACCTGTCCCTCCAGCATGTTCTGTTGATTGTGGTAATGAGGTCGAGGTGTCTGGAGCATGTGGTGCGGAGGGATTGAGATTTCTTTAGATGTAGCATTTCTAACAGAGCTGGGTCAGACATGGCTTTGTAAGTCAAGCAGAGATTGCCTGTAAGTAGGCGATATGAGACAGAGAATAATTGGAGTTTTTTGAGTCTGTCCATATAGGACAAGTGTTTATGGCCTAGGATCCTCTTTGTGAGGTACTTTTGCATCATCTCCAGTTGTTGCAAGTGTCTAGTGAGGTACATGCCGAATGCGGCATTGTACTCGATGATTGGCCTAATAAGGGAAGAGTAGAGGGAGACAGTGACCTATTTCTTCCTGGATGCAAAACCCTTCATAATGAGATGTGCCACATAGAAGGACTTTCTGACCACAGTGGCAACGTGGTGGTCAAAATAGAGGTTACTATCAACCTGTGTTCCCAGATCTCTTATAACGCCTTCTGTGTTCAGTGGACTACCATCAATGTGGTAATTCATGGGAACTGGGTTTTTCGCAAGGAGGATGACGATACATTTTTTAGCAGTGAGCTTAAGGCCATGGTTCTGACACCAGTCGTTGGTCTCATTGAGGCTTTCTGTAGGATACCAACATCACGTGGGGAGTTAATAATAGCTCCCAACTTGCAATCATCTGCGAACTTTGTCAACCAGAGTCCCTTCGTGTTGGCCTGGACTTCAGAGAAGTAGATACCAAACAGGAGAGGACCCCGGACCTGAACCCTGTGGGACTCCACTCGTGACTGGTCAGCAGTCTGACTTCGAGTCAGCTACTTTCATACTGTGGGTTCTATCTGTGATCCAGTTTGCAACCCACCTAGTGATATAGGGGTTGATGCCTAGCTTAGTGAGTTTTTCTATGATTCTTGAGTGGGGAATGGTATCAAAGGCCTTGGTCAGATCAAGGTAGGCTGTATGAACCACGTTGCCTTCATCCACAGCTCTGGTGATTGACTCAAAGCAGTCGACCAAGTTGAGCAGGCATGATCTACCCTTCACAAAAACAAACTGTGTAGGATCCAGAGTTTGGAGATTCCCTATATCCTTATTTATTAGATCCATGATGATGCGTTCCATATCTTTGCATATCAGACTCGTCAGGTTAATGGAGAGATAATTCCCAGGGTCTGTAGTTGCTCCTCCTTTGCAGAGAGGGGTGACTGTAGCAGTGTGCCATTCAGTAGGGACAAAGCCAGAGGTGAGGCTGTGACTCAACAGGGCACACAGGTGAGGTGCCAGTTCACTCTGTATTTCATGTAGAACACAGCCAGGGATATTGTCATGTCCCATAGAAGCTGTATTCTTGGCCTTGGACAGTGCTGTTTTAACCTGTGCAGCTGTAATACTGGGTGCCTGGCAATCTACTGGCATTGTAATTGGTCCTTTGGAGGGGGAGAGAGGGGTAAAGTTAGCACTGAATCTGTCAGCCATTATATTGGTAATATCTGTTGGCTCAGTATAGGAGGTACCATTGTGCAATAGCTCAGAGCAAATCTGGGTATTGCCATGGAGATTCTTTACATAACTATAGAAGGCCTTGTGGTTGTCTTTACTATCTGCTGCATTTCTGTTTTCATAGCTAGTTTTAGGGGATTTGATGAGGGATCTCAACCTTTTGTTGAGGCTGATAAGGGAGTTTTTCCAGTCTTGGGACTTCACTTTATTCCGCATCAGTTTTCTCCTTCTGTTGTAGAGTTTGTTTATGGCAGGGGACTACCAGATTGGCTTCCTTTTTTTTTGAGGAGAACGTCTTGGTTCAGTTGGGTATGGCGAGATCCATGCATTTGTGTACGTGTTCGTACAGTGCATTGATGTATGATTCAGTGGTCACGCAACTATTCTTCATTTGCATGGGTGCCGTGAAGTTAGCCACCTCTGTTTTTAGGAGCCCAAAGTTAACCTTGGAGAAGTTTTTCATGGTGGTTACCCTTGAGGGGGTGGGGTGGGAGGAATGTGGATTTCCAAGGTGATTAGTTTGTGGTCGGATCTAACCAGGGAGGAGTTGACTGTTGGTGTAGAGCAATAGTCACCCATGTTAATAATGATCAGGTCAGGGATCTTGCTACCTCTAGTGGGGGTAAGAACGAGCATTGGAATTAATGAATTCCAGAAAGCATTGGACAAGTGTATTGGTACATGAGTAGTTTTCCCAGTTAATGTAGCGGTAGTTGAAGTCGCCCAGTATGAGAGTGTTAGGTTGGACCCTGATATTCTCCAGAGTGCTTAGGAACGTGGCGTGTGAGTCTTGGGACATGTTTGGAGACCTATAGCAGGCTACGATCTGAATCGCTGTCTTACTCAATGTTAGCTACACCTGAAGTATCTTAGATGCATTATGTTGGGCTACCAGTCTGGAAGTGTGTGCATCCTTTATGAATATGGAAACACCATCGCTTTTGGAGCTTCAGTCCAAGTTTTGGGGCTGAAAGGTGTGGAATGAGTTATAGCCTGGTAGTGCAGGGGTGCTTTCTGCTGCCATGAACCAGGTCTCTGTTGCAGCACAAATGTCGATGTTCTCCATTTTAAGGAGTGCTTTGAGTGAGTGCATTTTGAGATTTAGACTTGCAGCATTGAGCAGCATGACCCTCAAACTGCATTTATTTGAGCTGTTACAGTGGAAATTTGGTCTTTGGAACACAACCTAAAAAGGCACTATAGGGGTGGCAAGAACCTTGGCCAGTATCCGGAAGCCTAGGGGTGACAGATGCAGGCCATCTCTGGCAGAGCATTGAGGTCTGTCATCCCAGGCAGACAGATACTGGATCCCCTTAGAGTGACACTAGAAACTTAGCCAGTTGTTGAAATCAGTCATTTTCTGCTTGTACTGTGGTATCATTCTGGGTGATGGTAGGATGCTGCTCAGGGCTAGAGTCAAACCCACCTGGGCTACATAATCTGAGAGCTCCTCCATGTCTCTTTTCATGTAGTCCAGGGAGGTACGTCTCAGGTCACTCACACCCACATGTACAATGACAGAGTCATATCTGTACCTGTTGTTGAGGGACCTGAGTGCATGCGTTATGTGGCAGACCCTGGCACCTGACAGGCAGCTGACTATTACTTTCTCCTTATTCAACTTAGTGAGTGGGACATCAGTGTGCCTCACTATCGAGTTGCCTTTGACTAGTGTGTTGGGCATGCTGTTTTGCCTTAGCGGCTTTGGTTAAGTGGCACACTGTTTAGGAGAGTTATGTGTCTTGTGATTAGTGTTGTGTTGTGGTGGTAGAGTTCGTTTCTGCCTTGGAGCTCTCTGCTGTTTGGGTACATTTTTATTGAGAGCCTCCGCGAAGGTGGGTGTGTGGTTTGTTTTTTTATGTGACGGCAGTGCTGGTATGTGTTCTGGAGGGCTATGTGTTCCATGTAGTGTAGTGCAAGTGTTGACCTTCTCCTCTTGACCAGCTATTCCGGTTTTGGCCAGAGAGTGCATGGCTATCAGTTTGGATATATAAGTGCATCTCTCACAAGTCTGAGTGTTGGGAGGGTTGTCAGTGTACATGAGGCAGTTGCTACATTGCCTCACGATGCCCATGTTCACCAGGTTAATAGGAGAAAGCACAGGGAACTGACCTTTGGACATGACTGGAGGGGTGTGCATTAATAAGTACTGGAGCTGTTTCCTTGTAGAACATTTAGTGCTGGTAGCACTTTTGAGTGCTGCAATAATTGTTACAAGAAATCTGGTAAAGTGCTAAACTAATAAGCTAGTAAAAGTGCAGGAGAGGAGAGAACTAGCAGATCTAAGGGAAAATTTGAAGTGCAGACATTGGCAAAATCTGTATCTGGACTAGATTAGTTACAGGAAAGGTGGGAAAGAAGTGCAGATGTGGGCTTTTAAACCAGAAAGTTGAAAGAGATGGAAAAAACTGCCCAAACGGCCAATAAGCTACAATTTCTGGGCCAGAATCCACTCCTCTTGTAGTAGATACTGTGGTTAAGAAAATGCAGTATAGTTCATGCAAATGTTTAAAAAATGCAGAGCAATTTACAAGTGGATAATATGTTGTGTTTTTTGGCCTGTTTATTTCTCTGTTAATTATGTGAATTGTAGATTCATTCTTTTCAACGACAGCCAGAACAGTGAAAATATATATGGACAGCAAGCCTGTTAACCAGTATTTTTGGGGCAATGAAATGACACTGGACTACTGCTTACTCCACTGCGACAGTGAGAACTTAATCCCAGAACCTGGAGTTATGAGGCAAGGATCCTAAGCACTGAGGCATCATTGTTAGTCTAGAAAAATTGTTAGTGTGAGTAGGTTGAAATTAAATGACACTACTATGGCAAGGGCATTTGAAAAAAATAATTTGTGAGTGCTTCTTATCTCAATCACTGGAGTTTATTTTCACTCGGATGGCTTTTTCGCTTCTTATGTTGTTTTTAGGCGCTATTTGTAAGAATTACTCTGATCTCCTTGGGGCATCATATAGGCCTCTTTTGGTCATTGTAACAAATGCAGTTTCTTAATCATAAAGCATAAAATATGTGTACTTGCCCATGTTAGCTTCCGGCAGATGTTCTGGAGCATTAGTCCATATGTATTCAGAATCATGAATCTCTTCAAGGCCTATTTCTGACTAGCAAATGGTGCAAAACCATGGTCTTAAACTCAATGCTAAAAAGTGCGTAATTGTACCCTTTTGGAAGTCAGCCATCCCGGCTAATTACCATGTTGATAATATATCCCTAAGGGGTGACCCAGTGGTCAGGGTGGGTACACACATAGACAGTAGCCTTAATGTTAACCACCATGTGACCATAGTGGTGAGGAAATCCTTTTATGTTACTCAACTTTTAAGTGAGGGCATAGCATCTAGGTACAAAGAGGTCATTATTTCACTGTACTCTGCCCTTATCTGACCAGTCACAGAGCACAGTGCTTCTTTTGATATGTAGCTGACATGTAGCATATGCAGCAACTAGAGCAACCTCAGAGGTTCCTTACAAAAAGAATACAAAGCATAACAAACCTGCCTTATGCAGAGCATCTTAAAGCCCTTTCCCTCTACTCAGTCTCTTTTAGATCGCAGAGGTGTGATGTATACTTGGCTTACTAGGCACCCCCAAAACCCTTACTTAAGAATCCTCTGCATATTTGTAAGTCAAACAGTGCCAGAAATACAAGGTCTAGGGACCTGAATTTTGTCTGTAACTTATACAGAACATGCTGGAGAGACAGACAGGTGTCCTGTAGACTGCCCCTCTTATGGAACAGGCTTCCCATCATGTGAAGTTGATTTTGTCTGTTACCCAATTTAAGTGCAACCTAGACCAGTGGATGGGGAACAGGAAATTTACACCAGATCTGGCACCCATGTCCCTTATGGACAGTGGTAGCTTATACATTCCTGGCCCTCAGTGCCCTGTTGGGATACAGGACATTGTTATTCCTTTGTGAAAACTTGCCTAGGCCTAGAAAGCCCCCCTGGGTTCATTAGCCTACTAACAGTCTATGAATCTGTGAATCTTTTATTACCTGCTGTCATAGAATCATCTGTGTGTAGGATTTTGCCCCATGCCTCATTGTGTGATTTTTGTTTACTTGCTTACTTGAAAATATGTCCCTGTTGAGTTTATTGATTGAAATACTAACTGTTTTTAAGGCTTCAATTAGCCATTTAAACTTGGTGAGTAAATATTTTTTGTCATTGATCAACAAACCATTTGATTTGTACTAGCTTATGAAAACATGCTTTGAAGTCTTGTAGCCTTGCAGTGTAAGGCAGCAGAAGCATTAGAAAATGGGACATTATACAGACTTTTGCAGAATCAAGTTTGTCCCCTGACATGTGACAGTTTGAGTGTCATTAAGGTGTTCTTACTTGTTACCAAATGTAATTTTTGTTGCCATTTTTGCTGGCGTACTTGTAGCATGAAACTGCTGCTGTGCCGTTCATAATACTCTGAAAATGTTTACTTGATGAGAGATATCACCCAGGAGGAAGTGCCTGCCAGACTGAAAAACTCACTGACGACAGGACTGTTTACCTTAGAGAAAGTAAGCATGCTGTTAGAGGCAAGTTGCATAAGGCTTATAGTTACAAATGAAGGATGCAGTTAATACTTTGACCATGTTCACTGGACTTAATTACGCAGATGCAAACAAATGATTTTCATAGAATTTTGCACTGTCCCAGACGAAAGGTGAATTAGTGCAGTATTAGTTCACAGTCTGAAGTCCATGTCCATGAGCTGAGGGGAAGTAAGATGGAATGTGGGTGACACTCAGTAATATAGCAATTAAAGTTTAATGAACAAGTATAGCTTCTCATTTTATTATGGGCAGGTACGAGCCATGAAGATGAGTTATAAAGGTATGAATTAAGCATTACATTTTTGCTTCAGTGTGAGATGAAAGTCTATTTAATGTTTTCAGTTAAACGTTTTAAGACAAGATATATTTCAGCATTTCTAGGTGCTATAACAAAAAGTAGACATTACTCTTGTAAGATTTGTTGATGCACTTCATGAGTGGCATGCCCTAAAATCTTAGCTTTTCACCTACTACTATAACCAATAAAACATTTAACATTCTTATTAAGTGTCATTCTCTACATGTTCCATTGAGGGTAAACAGATTTTTTTCCTCCCATTTAAATTCACGTTTATTGCAGAATTTTTATTTTTACATTTCTTTAATCTATTGGAGTTAATTTAGTATTTACTCCACATTGAAATCTTCCAACTGCATTTGGGTGAAATTGATTTAGTTTTTTAATGTTACTGTGTGAACATTTGATCTGCTTTCCATGTCATAACTGGGGTATTGTACGCTGTACTTCATTCCACAGTAGGGGGTCTCAAAATGAAAATGGAGCATTAGAACTGCAGTGATATGTAAAAGGGCCTCTGATCTGATCAAGTGGAGCTATCCTGTCCTCAGGTATTAGTAAATAAGTAGCAAATTTTCGCCCATTCCTCCCATCATCACTCCCACGTTTGCTCTTCTCAGTGCCATGTAGTAGTTCCATCTGGACATCTGGCAGTTAGCAAATTTTTTCTTTTTTTTTTTTTTATTTTTGTATGGACATTTGCTGTTGCCATTGTAGCAGAGATATACAGGGTACTCATTAGAAATATTCACTTTTTATGTGTTGTTGTCAATCTCGCCCTTATTCTCACTGGTAGGTTTTGATCTGATGTGTCGGATTCGTCTTGGCCTTCCCAATAGTTCGAAGTCTTCAGCAAAGCTCGTGGGCCTCCTTCCCCACCCATATTGCAGTTCCCCAACTTTCCTCAGATCTCGTTTGCCATGCTGTGAGAGGGATGTTCTAGCAAGCTCTAGGTTTTCTGATATCTCTTTGTTATCTCCTTTTGCTATTGTTATAATTAGTATTTTTGACTTTGTGTAGTTAAAGTTCTTTACCTGTTTTTACCTTCCCTAGTTCAGCGTTAGTTTATTGTTAGCTTTTCCCCTTGTTGTTAGCATCTGTTTAAGTTAGTGGGCATCTAACTTATACCTGTTTAAGTTAGAGAGCATTCATTTATCTTATCCCTTACTCATTTCTTCTGGTAGTGTTGATAGTTTTTACTTCCTCTCCCTTTCCGATCAACTGCCTATTTTAGTTAGAGGGTAGTTAATCAAGTCCTTTTAAGTTAGAGGACTCTCCTCCCTTCCCCTCATAGTTATTGTTGTTGTGGTTGATCTTCAAAAAAAAAAAAAAAAAAATGTATGTAGATATATATATATATGTGTATATATATATATATATATATATATATATATATATATATATATATATATATATATATATATATATATATATATATATATGTGTATATATACTGATTTTTTCCCTTGTATATCTTTAATTAGTTAAGCGGTTTGTTTCTGTTGTTAGTCAGTTATGTGCCAGAAAGACAGCAAACCTTTGGGTTTTAAAAAATGCGAAGAGTGCAGCAAAAAGATGCTCGTCATTATTGAAAACCCTATTCTCTGAGGGTATTTCTGTTGACTTCTCCTCTCCTAAACCTCTCAAGTAAGAAAGAGTGGGAAAATGGCCTTCTTTGGCTCCAAAGTCAGCCTCAGAGTTGAAAGCCAAGCTACCTAGATATTCTGCTCCGACAGCACCTTTGGAGCAGGCTTCAACCTCCGGAGCAGGGACCTCCTTGGAGCAGAAAGAGTCTTCAGCTCCGAAAACTTCTGCTGAGCCTTCGGTTCTGAAAGACCCATTAGCCAGAGAATACCATTATCGGAGCCGATCACCATCTTTGGAGCCTATTACTACTCGGCTCCCTTCTCTGTTCTTAGCCAGAGCCAGATCCCCTACTCTGTCTACAAGGTCAACTAGGAGACTCTCAGATGAAGATGTGGATAGGGTGGTACAGAGGCTTGTCAAGACACCTGCCTTAGCCAAGCTGCTTTTGGATCTGAGCCCAAAGGAGTCAGATCAGTCTCATCTTTCCCCTTCGGCGCCTATTCCTCCTCCGATCTGACCTTCGGTTTCGGAGCTAGAAGACTCTGATATCCAGCTGGTGTCTGTATCCGGTCCGAGACACGTTGGCTCTTCGAATCTGGTGTCTTCCTCGAGCGTCTCCATCCAGTTGGAGCAGGAGACCTCTGGGAGCCGACACTTCCTGGTCAGGTCCTCAGAACCAGTTCAGATTCCCTCGGATCCTACCCTGTCTCTTGGGGCCTTGGCATGGATGGATTTGGCTCCCACCTCTTCTTTGGTGCTTCCATCTCCTGCTCCGAGGGCTGTTTCAGCTCCATTATCTGTATTGTCAGGTCCGGGGAGTTCATCGTAGGAGGGGCGGTCTGCGTTTGAAGTCATGAGGAGGGTGATAACTGCTCCTCAGGCACAGTCCTTTTTGGAGATCATGCAAGAGGAAGCATCTGGACTCCACAGAGGAGTCCGTCACTTCAGATACCGACTTTGCTGAAGCAGAAGGGTCCCCACAGTCACCTCCTGATGACATCTCCTTTGGAGACAACCTGGAAATTTTAAGACAGAGAGGTGACTGGCAGTCCTCATCCCCCTTTGGCCGAGGAGTCTGTATACCTGAAGGACTTTGAATCTCGCCCTTTAACCTCTTGGGTGATACTGTCTTCTGATAGCTTATTCACTCAATCTCTCAGAAGGCCTGGGAGACCCCAGACTACATAGAACCCACTCCTAGGAGGCCAAATAAGTACATTACAGCACCCAAAGATCAAGCCTTTCTCACCAAGGGAGTAGCAGTGGATGTCATGGTCGTGGCGGCTGCCACAAAAAAGGAACTTTCTGAGACCAGTTCCTGTATCTATCCTCCTAATAAGGATTCCAGGACCATGGATAGATATGGGAAGCATGTCTTCTTGTCAACAGCTTTTACACTATGATCCCTGAACTGTCTCGCTCATTTCTTCACACTTCAGAGGGACCTGCTGAAAGAACTGTCAGACTCCCTCCAAGGAGCAGTAGCTGATGAGGTGGCAGATAAGATCAACGCACAGTTCGCTAGCCTCAACTCGGTAGTCAACTCGGCCATAAGACTAATTTCATATGCAGCAGATGGAGCAAGTAGGGTGATGGGTTCAGGCATTTCAATTAGGAGGCAGGCCTGGATGTGCCTTTGCGATTTCACAGAGCCCTTTAAGTCTTCCTTTGTTAATGCTTCCTTTGATGACTCATCTCTCTTTGGGCCCAGAGTTAATGAAACGCTAACCTGGTGTGAGCAGGAAAGTAAGACTGTGTCTGCCATTGGAGTACGTTTTTCTACACCCACCAGACCATTTCCAAAGGGTCAGAGGGGTAGTGGAAAGATGTGGCTCAGGAAATCTCAAAGGTCTTACCAAGACTCACAGGGTGGTAGTTCTCCCAGGGGCAGAGGGGGGAACAATAATGGAAGACGCTGGCCCTGTGGCAGAGGAGGCCCGCAGAATCAGGGCTGCAGAGAATCTTTCTTTGGCAGACCCTTTCAGTGCTCCTGAAGGAGCACCTGACTGCTCACCTCTGGAGGCGGTCAGGGGAAGATTGTCACTGCACCTTGAAACCTGGTGGAAGATAACCAATGACAGTTGGGTGCAGGACATAATATTCAGGGATTATATAATTCCCTTCTCTTTCCCCAGTCCCAAAAACAAATCAGCTCCAGACGTTCCACCCAGTGAAAGAGAACAAGCAATGTTAGAAATTCAAAAGTTGCTAAGAAAAAGAGTCATCCAAGAAGTCCCTGCAGACCAGAGAAGATCCGGAACTTATTCAAGATTCTTTTTAGTTCCAAAGAAAACGGGACTGGAGACCCATTTTGGATCTCAGCAATCTCAACAAATTGGTGAAGCAAACCAAGTTCTGGATGGTGACACTGCAGTCAATTTTTCCATTCCTGGAAAAAGACAACTGGATGTGCTGTATAGACCTGCAGGATGCATACTACCCATACCTCTCAACTGTCCAGATTTTTGCAGAATGTCCAGATTTTTGACTCATATTTTGATATGTTCCTCATAAAATTTGTGGTTTTCTGGCAAGTCAGTGTGATGATCTGAGGGCTGAAGTCATTGAATAATGACATACATTTGAGTTTCAGACTTCAAATCCTTCAGAAAATGTATGTTAAATCAAATCCTGTTATTCTAGCAACTTTCTAAGTTTACAAGAGCAATATTTAAAATATGTCCCTAATTTTGGGCCTCTGTCCCCCCATTTTGTCGGGCTTTGTCCAGATTTCTTGCATTAAGAGGTTGAGAGGTATGATACTACCATATTCTAATAGAAAGACGATCCAGAAGGTTTTTGCCTTTCCTGCTAGGAGCCAGTCACTTCCAGTTTTGAGCTCTGCCCTTTGGCCTCACTACAGCCCCCAGAGTTTTCACCAAATGAATGGCAGTAGTGGCGGCTCACCTGACAAGCTGAGGATTTCAGGTTTGTCTGTATCTGGATGACTGGCTCATAGCCGCCCCGACCAGGCAGCTTCTGCTACAAGCCAGGGACTGCACACTTCAACTTTGCTCCTTCCTGGGCATTACCATAAATTACAACAAATCTGCTCTAGAGCCATCTCAAAATTTAATTTTTATAGGGGCAGAGATAGATACAACCAGGTTCATAGCAAGGCTACCTCACAACAGATTGCACGATCTTCGCCTACATGTCAAACTGTTAATCAGGAAAACTCAAGCCACTGAAACAAGTGCTACAGGTTCTGGGGAAGATGGCAGCATCTGTTGTACTTATTCCTCTAGCTCAGTTACATATGAGGATACTTCAGTGGTTACTTTCCACACAATGGTCAATCCTGGAATTACCAATGTTGCACAAGATTCTCATAACCAGTTTTTGCAAAAAGGATCTCAAGTGTTGGATTCACACTCCTTCAGTATCTGAAGGCCGTCTCTTTACCCCCTTCAACCCCAAGCCATAGTGACCATGGACACTTCCCAGATAGGGTGGGGGGCGTTATCTAGGGAAGACAGTGCAAGGCACCTGGCAGGAACATGAGGCTCACTTGCACATAAACATCCTAGAGATGAGGGCAATGCTCTTGGCGTTCCAGGCATTTCAGGACACTCTCCCTCTAGGAATGATAGCAGTTCAGTCAGATAATATGTCAGTAGTCTGGTACATAAACAAACAAGGAGGAATCAGATCTTACCCCCTTTGTCCAGAAGCTCTAAGGGTTTGGCAAGTGGCAGTGACTTCCAACCATTTTCTGATTGCAGTGCACATCCCAGGGAAATCTAACATGATTGCAGACAAATTGAGCAGGGCCATATTATGGCCCCATGAGTGGTCCCTCAGACAGAAAGTAGCGGAAGAGAGTTTCTGGAAATGAGGCCAGTCTTGCTGCAATCTTTTTGCTTCACCCATCAATGCCAAGTGCAGCAACTACTTTGTCCTTATCCCTCCTGTGAGGGAGTCACCAAGTTGTTCATGATTGGCCTCCAGGACTCCTGTATGCTTTCCCCCAATTCCTCTGATCCCCAAATTGTTACAGAAAGCAAGTCTGTTGGAGACCATGATAATTCTGATTGCACCCTATTGGCTTCGTCAAATCTACCCTTTCTACAGCCTCATCTTCGGGATAAACCATGCATTCTGGACCCGGCTCCAGATCTATTGACCCATCAGTTGGAAATGGCACATCCCAGCTCTCACAACCTCAAGTTGACAGCCTGGCTGCTCCAGTTCCCTGGATTGGCAGGTTTCCCAGTCTGTTCCCTCCAGTAAAACATATTTTGTTGCCCTCCCATAAAACCTCTTTGCATAAGTTATACAAGAGTAAATGGAATAGATTGTAATATGGGCAACTGATAATCAAGTAGACCCTTTTTCTGCGCCCATACATTCTATTCTAGAATTTTTAACCAAACTTTTTCATGAAAGTGCAGCTGCTTCAATTATTAGAGTCCAACTAGCAGCAATTTTGAATTTCCATGTGGAATAGAATGGCTCTTCTATCAAGTCACACAGGCTCTGTAAGACCTTTTTGAAAGGAACAACAATAATTAAAACTCCATCCAAGAATCCAACTCCTCCCTGGGATCTGAATTTCATTTTAACAAATATCATCTGTTCCCTCTTTGAACCTGCAGCCACACGTGATCTAAAATTCTGTCTTGGAAAACACTGTTTTTAGTGGCCATTACCTCAGCCAGAAGAGTCTCAGAGTTGTAGGCCTTGTCTTCCAATCCCCCTTACCTAATTTTTTTATAAGGATAGAGTTTCTTTACGCATTAATCCTTCTTTTCTACCAAAGGTTGTGTTGGAAAGTAACCTAAATCAATCTATTGAACTATCAGTGTTCTTCCCTAATTACCAGAACAGGGAAGAGTACTCCCTGCATCTTCTGGAGGTACATAGGAAATTATGTTTTTGCTTGCACAGAACTTCAGGTTTCAGGAAATCAGACCAACTTTTTATATCTTACTCTGAGGCTAGGAAAGGTCAGCCAGTCTCAAAAGTTACCTTATCTAGATGGCCCACCTTTTGTGTATCTTATATCCATAGTTCTAAAAACAGGCCTCTTCCTTTGCCTGTTAAAGCACATTCCACCAGGTCGGTAGCTACATCTGCAGCCTTTCAAGTAAGGTTACCTTGGGATGATATCTGTGTCTCAGCTACATGGGCAAAACCACATACCTTTATTACTCATTACAAATTGGATTTGGCCTCCAGGAGTAGAGCTTCATTTGGTTCTGTGGTTCTGAGGAATATTCTCCCATGAGGAATTCGGTTGCTTTGGATGAGGTCCCACAAGTGTGAATAAGGGCAAGATTGGCAACAACACATAAAGAAGTTATGTACTTACCATAACGTTCCACGTGTGTTGTCCATCTCAACCTTTATTCTCACAACCCACCCTCCATGCCCCCTTCCAGAACTCCTGGAAGACCAAGTGGACTGTGGATTAATGGATCTTCATAGCCTCAGAGATAATGAAATTAACCTCTAAAAGACCATAGCACCTGTGTAGTTTTTTATTTCTTTCCTGGGAGGGCAAACAAGATCTGAGGAAGTTGGAAAATGCATTATGGGTAGGAAAGGAGGCCCACGAGCTTTGCTGAAGACCTTGAGCTATTGGAAAGGCCAAGACAGATCCAAACCCACCAGAGAGAATAAAGTTCGAGATGGACAACACACATGGAATGTTATGGTAACTACATAACTTCTTTTTCTGGAACCTTGGGGGTAGTAGGGCCTTGATAACACGACCACCCGCAATCCATTCTGCATTGCTTCTTGGGCCGGGCCCACCACTTGGAGAGTAAATGTCCATTTTTGCTAATAGTGGCATGTTATTTGTTGGAATTGTCCTGAGTTGACATTGTCCCTCACTGGAGGAGGCAGATCATGTATCGGTGCCAGCGTCTGCCAACCTCTTTAGTGTACAGAGTTCCAGTGCTTGTACATACATGCATCCTCATTAGGGGGTCTCTGTTGTACTGGTTGTTATCCTAATCATTTCCATGAAGGAGGAGAAGACCTTTTCTGTCCCTTTGCTGCCAGTGACCTGACCCAGGTGCAGTTCAGAAAAACTATTGCTTTATTGTCTAAGTGGGCCATCTTCATCATATTCTCATCCTGCAATGCAGCTACTGTTGCTGTGTACAAAAGGGCAGGGATAAACCTTCATTCCTTTACCTTGCTACAGAGTCCGTTTCCAGTGTAAAACTGTGTTTTCTTGAGCTTCAGATCCAAATTAATGCTTGCAAAGTGAAAATACTGAAATTAACTTTTCAGGGTACACATACTATGTACGTAGTTTAGGGTGTCTTATTGGTGGTAACCTGCATACTCAGTCATAAAATCTGTTGCTGTTTAATTTTAGTTTAGTTGCTTTATAACTGGGTAGGTAAACTGGTCCTGAACTGTTTAGAAAGGCAGTGACACAAACGAGACAAAGAAGCATACATGACTCGTTTTCCCTGCTTTTATTTCACATTAGCTATACTTACTCTCTTCATTGTTTAATAGTAAGGAAGTTTGTTTAAATAGAGGATCATCATCATAAAGTTTCTTTACAGTCTGTCTGACTTGTAACTTAGTCTGTACCCAAGTTAGATCCTGGATGAGTGTGGAATCTGTTGGTTGGCTGGGTGACTAGTAAATGATAAATGTAATGTTATTGAATTGTGCATACTTGGCTAATCTGGGAAATGTTAAAACAGTTATTTATGCAGCATTTGCCATTAATTCCATTAGTAAGAAGGGCTGATTATCACCCCTTACCCCGCAGATATGTAGTTTTAAAAATGTAAGAGGGTTAGAGGGGCAGTAGCCCCCTGTACAGATGGAATTAACAAATGTACACTTCCTAGGTAGACTCACAGTGTATAAACTGGTTTCTAGGACACAAGTACTTACAAGTTAGAAATGGAATTTCATCTGGTCAGTTTGCAGTTTTAGGTTTGTATTGAGACTGTGTAAACACTGTTATTTACATTTTGTGACATTGGTCAATTGTGCTGATGAAATTTTGGCAGGAAAAATGGGGCCAAACATGTTATTAGTGACAGCAGCTGCTTCCTTAGATGGGTGGGCACACCATGGACGCAACAGGAAAGCCTTCACTGCTCCCTCTCCTAAGACTAACAAGAGTGGCTCTCCCTGAGGGGACCTCCAACAGTAGCAGAAGATGTGGATAACCCCAGTCCATACTGGCTGTAGTTGCTACACCAGAGGAATCTGGGGTAAAAGATGAGCAGTCTGAGGTACAACAAATGGGCACAGCACAGTCACCCACCTGCGGCTGAGGCAAATTGCTAGCCTGATGTGACGGCAAAGGCTGTTTGCTTAACCTGTCCTTTTTGTGGCTAGAAGAAGGATCGACCATGGGACTGGTAGTCTGTGGCATGGTCAAACCAAAAATTGTGCCTATTTCTCAGGGAAAGCAAGTAGCAGTTGCCTGTAAGCACTACCAGTCCACAAAAGTTAAATTTTTTGATGAAAAAAACATAGTAAAATGCACTTTATAACACTTTGCCAGTCCTACAAAAGAAGAATAAACACAATTTCTCCATAAAAAAACGTTTTTAGTTACTTTACACTACTTTTAAACTGACAGGAAAAATGACTTTTCTATCAAAATAAACAGAAAGCCAAGCATGCATCTACTCCTGAAATTTCTTTGGATAGGAGTAGTTTTCTGAGATTGGCTCAGGGTTTAATTCAGGCTATTAATTCTTGTAATATCGTTTCTGGTAAAAGAAAGAGGGATGCCTCTTTTCCTGAAGAGATTCAAGATTTTGAATCTGAACAGGAAGATGCAGGGATGGATACATTTTTTTCCCTCAGATTTATGATTCAGACTCTGGTGAGAGCTCATTTTTTTTATTCTCCCTGGGGGTGTCTCTTTCTCTGAGACTATTGCTAGAATGTGTCAGTATTTTCAGTTGGAGAATATCAGTTCCTCAGAAAATACTATGAGTTGTTACAGAAGGATTTTCCAGAACCTTCACCCATTCTTCTTCTTCAGTTTGCTCTAGAGGATGTGTGTTACTGCCTGCAGTTTTTCCTGATAGTCAGTCAGCTGCCCCTAGCAGATAGGATGTATAAAGTTCCTCAGACTTTTAAATTTTTATACACTGCTCCCAAACCTTAACCAGCAGATGTAGTTTTAGTTGATCTCACTGTTGCTAAGCACTTAATTTCAATCCTACTTTCTGATAAATATGGAAAAAATTATTGATAGGTATGGAAAAAGTATATACTTCTGCATCTTTGATTAATTGTCAGCCTCATATGTTAGTTTGTTCGGACAAATACTAGAATATCATATATTAGCAAATTGAGAAGATTTTCTAGTGAGTGCCAACAATATAACCAGCAACCATTTAGAGCTAGTTGTTCTCTGGTTTTACAGTGTTTGTGTGAGTTGCTATCTTATAGGCTTTCTTATTCCTCTATCATCTTTCATTTGTTGGCTATTTCAGCATGTATGCCTGTAGAGTCTCCTCTTTCAATGCAGTCTCATGTCAAAATGCTCATGAAGGAGGCATTGCATAAGAGGCCTCCCAAGAAAACAGGTGCCACAGCCTTGAGATCTTAACTTTTTGTTAGAGAAACTGTTGCTCCATTTGAGCCAGTTAATCTGACTTCACTTGAGGTTCCAATGGAAAACATTTTTACAGATTGCTCAGACCTCTACAAGAAGGGTATCTGAGTTGCAAGCTCTTATGGTGAATCAACCCTCTCTCATTTCCACAGAGACATGGTTTCTTTGAGAACAAATCCATCTTTTATGCGTGAAGTGGTATCATAGTTTACTTTATGCCAAACTGTCCATCTCTCCGTTTTCTTTCCTGAACCTAAAATAAAGGATATTCCATACCTTGGATATCCACAAGCAACTTCGATACTATCTTGAGAGAACTAAATCTTGTGGATCTTCAGATCAGTTGTTCATTTCTTGTGAAGGTATGAAGAAGGGACAACCTGTGTCAAAAAAATATTTTCAGATGGTTGTCTAAGGCTATCACCTTTTGTTATACTTACCATAACAAAAATATTCCAGGCATGGTGAATGTGCACTCTGCCAGGGACTTGGCTTCATCTGTGCCTTTTTGTAAAGGGCTGGATTTTAGAAGTACTCCAGAAGCTGCTAATTTGTTCTCTGTATGTACGTTTACAAAGCACTGGAAGCTTTATTCCTTCTCTTGGTCCAGATCAAGCTTTGCTGGGACCACTCTCCAGGGGCTTATAAACTATTCTCCTTCCACCTCCAGAATGTAGTTAGTTATGGTAATTACCCATATAGCTAAGGCTACTGCAGCAGTGATAAATACAATAAATGTAAACAGTCATGTAAGCTGACCTTACCATAATAGTAGATGTTCGAATGATAACTTTTATGCTAATCGCTCTCTCTCTCTCCGTCACCCTTGTGTTTTGGTGTGTTTTTTTTTTTTTTTTTTTTTTGCCAGGGTGTGGACATTTATATCTTATTGTTCCTAGCATTGTCCTTTCAGGGCATGGCCTCTCTCTATCTGCTGGCAGGAAAGGTCTGAAAGGCTTTGCACCCAAACTTGTAGTTTAATTAGCCCAGCTCGAACTGCTTGACAGTTTGGGTGTGTGAAGGCGCCCTGAAGCTTTGCAAGTTGGTCGGCTGTTATATCCATGGCAGGATATAACACATATAGCTAAGCCTGCTGCTGTTATGGTAAGTACAAATTACACAACTGTACTTTTCCCCGTGGACAAATTCTGTCCCCACCCAGTATCATGAGTACTGCATATTATAATTACAGCTTTCGTATACCAGAAGGGGATCTGTTGTTATAGTATTATTATGCAAAGAGTGGACTTCTTTTACCTTTGATCACTTCCTTAGCATATTCCCTCATTATGTGTCATTCCTTTGTAATGGTTTGCTTTCCATAGTGCCCCATTATATACAAGTCAAATTAGTTGAAGTAAAGCAAAAAATGTGGCACATCATGTGGCAGGGTGCATAGGCAGCAGAACCAAATCACAGATCTCTAGTACAGATAAAGATAAAATTGGCAGAATGAGAAATAAGAAGAGAGAGGTTAAATGCCATATGAGATATATAAATGTAAATGAGTCAGTCTGCAGTTTTTGCCATAATTAACAGCAGTCTCAGTAGCTCAGTAAGTAGCACAGTTACCTTTGGTAGAGAAGTCTATTGGTTCTATTCTGACAGTGCATAGTTGGGTGGTGCTGTACTCCTAAATGTGCCATCCTGCAGAAGCGATGTTAAACCAAGACACCATCTGCTTGAGTTGATGGAAACTCAAGTGGATATGAAAGAGTTCATGGCACTTATTGAAAAAAGAAGGGGATGTTTTTGAGGGTCTATATTAGAATACCAAACATTCAAAATGTTGAGTGTTCTAATATCGACTCTTTTTCAGCAAATGCTGAAAATATCGAAGCAACAGAAATTTTTTTCCTAGGGAAAGAATTTGGTTGTCCGTTTCTGTTGCTTCGGTATTTTCAACGCTCTGGTGGAAAGTTATGGTTTGGGTTAAGGTAAGTGTGCGATTGTGTGGACGTGAGGGTTAGGGCGAGTTAGGGTTAGGGTATGGGTCAGGTAAGTGTGCGATTGTGTGGACGTGAGGGTAGGGCAAGGTAGGTGAGTTAGGGTTAGGGCACGGGTGAGGTGACTGTACGATAGTGACGGATCTTAGGGTTAAGGTTTGGGTTAAGGTAAGTGGATAGTTAGCAGTGTGTGTATAGTTTAGTGTAGGGTTAGGTATAAGAGTTTAGGTGTATGTGTGTGGATTGCTGTTTGTTTGGTGTGCTTGTGTTGTGTGTATGTATTTTGGAACAGCAAATTTTTTCCCTAGGAAAAAATTTGCTGTTCTGAATGTTCGATGTTTTGAATTTTCGATTGATAGGGTTCAATATTAGAACACCCAACATTTTGAATGTTCGGTGTTCTAATATAGACCCTGTTTTTGGCCAAATTTCTCCTAGTCAGTATGAATATCTCCTCGGGGTATCGTTGTTGCCTCACAGTAAGACGTTGTCCTGTTCGATTCTCAGCTAAAGCGTCTTCTGTGTGGAGACATGCATGAATGAGCGTACCTTCGTTGAAGGTTGTGCGGCAGAGCTGGCAACTCGGTACGTAAAAATCTGCTGCCAATAATTAGCGGACCAGAGTTCCGCTGTGGCGACCCCTAACTGGGAAAAGCCGAAAGATAGAACAACTATTATGAAAAAGAGGCCATTGGCCTAGTGAGACTAAGCCAGTCAACAAAGTCAAATAAATGTGTTATGAATAGTTGAAAAGTATTGTATGTAGTCCTTTCAAAAAAAAAAGTTAACATTTTTTTTTTAGTGGTGCTATGACACATTTAGTCATTATGATTAATCCCCAACATCTGAAATAACATGAGACCATAACTCTAAAGTAAGTAGATTTCTGATTGTCAAATCCAGATGGAAGGCATGCTTTCATATATGGAGTGGCTTTGTCTCCACAGCACAGACTTAACAGCTGCATGCCCTCGACATTACTGCACCTTGGAGGTAGCAGTACACCCCATAATTAACACTTTATCAGTTTCTTTCAACCTTTTCAGCATTTAGTGTTGAACAGCAGCATATCTTTAACAACCTCTTAACTAATAGTGATGTGTCTGTAGGACTGTGGTTTAACTTGACAGCCAAATGATGGTATCTCAGGGCGCTCCCTTTTTTGCATTGCATTGTTTGTATTGACATATTAATGTCTGGTTTGGGGAAACAAATATCACTTTTTTCCTATTTTTTAGAAAACCAGATTGCCCATAGAATATTAGAATTGTCCAGTGACTTGTAAATCTCCATGACTTTCCCTCTTCCTTCCCCTTGTTTCCTAGTTGATTTTCATCCTAATTTTAATCAGAGAACAGAACCTCTTTCTAAATTATTAGTCACTGTGTGCTCTTCTGAAATGTATTCTGAATGAGTGAACAGTTAATTGTCCCTACCTACCCATGCTGATAACAGGCACATTTTAAAGAAGAGACATGATGTTCCCATGCAGTTGTTGTGAAATTATTAGCGACACGGTGCCCATCTCAAAAAAATTAGAAGACTGGGATATATTGTACTGTACAGCTAAGTTATGCCAGATGCACGTTGTATAACTTTACTGTGTCAGGGACAAAACTTTTAAGTAGGCTAGTCTCCCATTGTTGTATGATACCATACAGCCTCTTTTACTTAAGGTAAGGTACGAATGTGCGAGATTCTGGCTTTCATCTGCAAGCTACACATCTGTATGTGTTTATTCATTGCGTAAAAAGGGAACAGGATCATGGAACACATGGTATCCTTACAGACTCTTTATACTTAAAGAGGGATTATGTGTAATACTAGTGGGAGAGGCAGAAAGAACCATAGCTGAAATATGAGAAGCTACCCTTTCTTCCTTTTTTGCATGTTTTCTTTGTATTCTATTTGAGTTATGCAAACATCTTTTAAAGGGATGTTACATCAGCATTCAGGTAAGAAATAACTCACCGGTATGATTTTACATCATGTGGCTTTGGAGGGTGGAGGAAAGCCATGGTTAAAAAACACTCGCTGTACATTAGTAATGTATATCTTTACTGTTTGTTGAAAAGATCAGAAGTTATTTTATGTTTTCAATATAATGGTTGGTTTTACGTGTATAACAGATGTTAGAACTCAGAAGCATCTGTTTTGTTTATTTAATGTTGCAGGGTTTTATGTCCTCACTTAAGGCATGGTCTTCTGTACCTAAATATATGTACAGTAGAGAGCTGATTATCTGAATGTTGATTATCCGAAAAGTCAGTTATCCGAATGCAGCCTTCCAAAGTTATTGGGTAGCAAAAATAGTCTGAATATGTAAACGTTATACATATTCACTTGTGCGTGTTGTTTGAGCTTGTAGCTTGCTCATGTGTGAAAAATATTCTTTATTGTCCAGTGGAATCCCTGAATGGTTGAAAAAGTGTATTCCCTGCATGCAGAAAAAACAAGATTTTAGAAGTTTTTTATCCGATTCAGTTATATGTTTGATTATCTGAACAGTTTGATTATCCAAACTACCCTAGGTCCCAATTAGTTTGAATAATCAACTCTGCTGTATGAGTAAATAAAGAGCATGGTTTCATTTATAAGTAGTAATGCACATCTTTGCTCAATAAAAATCTACACCTTTGCAAACATATAAGAACTGTGGAGTATGTTTTTAAATATTTTCAATGTTTTCACGATAAAATGTTAATACACAGATATCGGCGCTAAGAAATACTGTCTGAGATTCAGAAAGAATCCCGCCAAAAGTACAAAGTGGTGCAGTAAAAAAAAAAAAAAAAAAAAAAAAAAAAAAGTATTTTTCACAAGTGTGCATTTCAGAGGCAGATTCAATACAATGAGGAAAGACCTTATTATAGGCTAATTTTAATGTCTCTGAATTTTGCAGTGTTACAGATAGTGCTAATCAAGGTTTACTATTAAAATGTGGAACGGCACTTATGTGAAACTGGGATTTAATTCTGTATTATCAAATTCGGATAAAGAATTTGATCATAAAGTGGAAATTTGTTTTGATTTTCCACATTTTGATAGTAAACCATTAATCAACACTTTGCAGCAATAATCACCTCTGGCAAACAATGCATCATGTTGGCACAGGTACTCCCTCCCCCATACCTCTCAACCATCCCTGATTTTACAGAACTTCCATAATTTTATCTGTTAGGTTTAGCCTGTTCTTGTCACGGATGAATACAGTCAGTTAGTAATTCCAGACATTTTCATACTTCTTATTCTGTATTAAATGTCTGGCGCTGCAAAAATCTGTCATTCAATTAACCTGTTAATTCACTTATTTACTTATAGAATGTTTCAAAAGTATCCCTAGTGTATAGTGACCTCAGTTCCTCAAGTATTACAGCCTTTGCTCTTTAGTCTAGGATGAGTTGAGAGATATTGAAGCGTCCCACCCACCCCAATGGACACATACACCTCCCCCTCCCCACACATACTCACACACACACACACACACACACACACACACACACACACACACACACACACACACACACACACACATGCACGCCACCCCTACTTCTGTGTTAAACTGCCCAGCATGTCATTGCTATGTGGTCTGCCCCATTCAGAGTAATGGATGAATGCAGCCTTTTGGCTGTGTTAATTAGCATGCCTGGCCATATTAGTTTATGCAGCCAAGCAGTTCTCTGAATCTATCAGGCTTAGATGTATAAATCCTTTACTGAAGGCATTTCCACACATGCCTAATTATCATGAGACCCCTCCCTTCCCATTGCCTCATTAACATTGTAGAAGGATGTGGAGACAGTAAGTACACTGTGGTGATTATACAGACCACATAGAATCATTGTGATGGGACTGGTCAATTATCAGAAGGGGCTACCTCCAGAGGAAAAACAACCACATTAGGGAAAAACAACCACATTAGGGCTTTTACTGCTGCTGGTGTTCCTCTATAAATCAGAGACAGAGAGAGCCAAACAAAATAATGCTAATTGCTTAATATTTTACATAAAATGCTTGTCCTTTAAAAAAACTTTATTCATGGTAATGTGTAAATATCGCAGTCGTAAATGACAATAACAATTATCACATTATTAATAGAGTCATAATTTTCCTTGAAAACCTAATCAGGCAACAGTAAATAAAGGCCAGTGATCTATTAAGGAATTCCTCAAACACCTACATTTCTTCTTAATAAAACCGCATTTTTCAGTGGAAGGGTTTGCAAATTTAGTTTTGTTAAACATAAAAAAAACCCTGCAAGGGTATTCAAAACATGTACGTATGTGCTTTGAGAAGAAAATTACATTGCCTATATACGAATAGAATATAGTCTCATCTAAAATTAATCATCGCTGTCAGAAACAGCTTTGGCATTAAAGGTGTTCATAATTAAGTCTATCCATTTATCAGCATCATCAGGCAATTATAGTGATGTTCTTCGTGTTTCACAGTTACAGTCCACACATATGGGTTATCTGGCTCCCGGTAGCCCTCAGTTGGCCCGAATACCAGAGTCCTTGGTATATGACGTTGGCTGCCACCGGTTGTAAAAGTGATGTCAGTACATCAGGCATAAAGGGAGGCAGCTGACGCCATTTTCTCAGTCTTTCTTGCCGCGGAGCCCGAAGCAGATGCAATTCGGACTAGTGCTGGTCGGCTGTTTACCTTTGTTTCGCTTTCCGACTACCAAATTGAAGACTCCTTCAGATAAGTACCCCGTTAGGGATCCTCTTTTCTTGCTTTAACGAATGTCAGATAAAGTTAATAACTGTCTTGCCTGTGGAAAACAGATTCCGCACCGTGATTTCCATTCCTATTGTATAACTTGTTTGGGCCTTGAGCACGACGTCCCTAACTGTGATCTCTGTGCTTCCTTTAACCTGCGTACCATACGCCGTAGAGCTAAGATTTTATGTAAGCATTTCGGAGTCTGACCTAAGTTCATCAGTATGGCGTCTTCTGGTCTCCCAACTTCGGATATACCTAGGAAACGCAAAGACAAGGACCGCGACAGGCCTAGAGTTAAATCTACTGACGACGCACCAGTGAAATTGGTTGTCAGCACAGCGATAGTCAGTGAGAAACTTTCTCAGCCACTGCAGTCTGTATATTTTCAGCCGCAAGCCTCTGCCGAGACCTTTCGCAGGCTGCTATTTCGTCTTCAGACCCTCCACCTGTCGCTGCCTCAGATGGGTCCGGAGCCACTTTGCAGGCACCGGCTTCTGACACTTCTTCTTTCTGACATGAGACCAGAACCAGACCGACTACCTTAATTCAGACTTCTGCAGTTGCTAGGCATCCCGAGTCCCTCTGGATTGCTAGTAAACCTTCCAGCCGCAAACCTAGTCACAAGCAGGCGTTGGCCTCCTCTCCTGTACCTCAGTCCCAGTTGGTAAAGATGGCTGGTGATCTTTCCCTGATTAGGGGCTCTCATTCCCACCCCTTCAAAGAGCGCTAGGGAGTTATCTCGTGATCTTTTATCTGTCTCAAATTCTGAGATTTCCAGTATGTCTGCTGGTGAAGAAGGAAATTCTCAACTTTTTTCTGGCTTTGAGGATTCTGATGCTGAGGACTCTATCCCTTCTGCCTCCCCTCCAGAAGATTTTTCCTTTAGGGATACTTTGAATACTCTTAGGGTGCATTTTAAATGGGAATGTCAGGATTTTCCACAGTCTAAAAAAAGAATCAGGGAATTTCTAGATTTGCCAGAGCATAAGCCTCTGGCTATACCTCCAGTTTTGGAAGTTGTGGATGATGTTTTCATGGAAAATTCTTTAACTCCTAATTCTGGTCCTCCTGCCCCCAGAAAACCAGATAGGTATTACAGGGTTCCTGAATCTCATCAATTTCTTTTTAGAAACCCTACTGCTGATCCAGAAATTATTTCTCAAGGCCCCAAGGGTGTTAAGGCTACTATTGCTAAAAACCCTGTGCCTTCTGATAAGGAATCTAGAGCCTTGGACAGGTGGGATAAAAAAGTCTATACCTCTGCAACTCTTGCCATTAGATCCGTGAATTGTTTTTTTTTTTACATGCTTAAGTATCAGCAGCATACTTTGGAGGCTGTTAAGGCTAAACTTGGAGATATTCCTTCCATGACAGAGAACAAAGATTTACAAGACTTACTGAATTCTGCCACTTTAGTTAGTAAGCATTCACTTCATTGTGGTTTTGACACTTTGGAGGCTTCTTGCAGTGCAGCAGCCACTGGTTCCGTAATCAGAAGGCATGCTTGGCTCAGGGAGCAGCCTCTTTCTGAACCAGTTAAATCTAAATTGTTGGATGTTCCTTTGCACAAGGACAATCTTTTTGGTAATAAAACTGAGGAGGCACTAAAGATGTTGGAGGATAAGGCAAAATCTATGCAAGCTTTAAAAGATTTCCTTCAGGTTCAGCCTCCTCGGTTTAGCAGGCATTATCTTTCCAAGAATTGGTCATTCCCTGATCCTGGCAAGCAGGGTCGCTCTAGGCCTAGGAGTTTCAGATCTTCCAGAGGGCAGGCTTCTGCCCCTCAAAGGGCTAAACAATGGCATTCTTCTTCTGCTAAATCGGGGAGTTCTAAGCCACCTTCCCAAAGCAAACATTCTCAATGACTCCGGCCTTCTTGTGCCTATCTCTGCGGACCCTGGGTTTCTTTTGGGGGGAAGGTTGGCCAGGTTTGCAGAGGTATGGTCTACCATCACAGACGACAAATGGGTGCTCGATATAGTAAACCAAGGTTACAAGTTTTACTTTCACACCTTCCCTGTTTTACAAGGATACCCAGACATACTCAGAACTCTCTGGGCAGAGGTACAGACTCAAATGTCTTCTCTACTGACTATGGGGGCTATAGAGCCAGTTCCTGCAAATCAGGCAGGTCTAGGTTTTTATTCAAGGTTTTTTCTGGTACCCAAGAAAGGGGACACCTGGCGCCCTATTCTGGATCTGTCCATTCTAAACACTTTTCTGGTGATTCCCAAATTCAAGATGCTCACCCTTTAACAATTACTACCAATGCTGGGCAAGGATTCATGGCTGGTAACTTTGGATCTCAAGGAGGCTTATCTGCACATCCCCATAAGGGAAAGTTGTAGGCAGTACCTTCGCTTCAGGGCTGGGGAGCAACACTTTCAATTCTCTGCATTGCCCTTTGGCTTATCTACTGCTCCCAGAGTTTTTTACGAAGTGCCTGGCTCCAGCCATTGCTTTTTGCAGGCAGAGAAACATTCAAATTTATCCTTACCTGGACCATTGTCTCATTCAAGCAAACTCCCCAGAACAACTGGAAAAGGATTTGGATCTCATGAAAAACATTCTCACCTCTTTGGGTTACACTCTCAACAAAAAGAATTCAAAGTTGGTTCCTTCAAGGGAGATGTTTTTCCTGGCAGTGAGACTGAATACAGCCACCCAGATGGTATTCCTCCCTCAACAGAAGCAAGAAGATTTTTCTGATAACTTCATGAACATGGCAAGCCTGACCCAACTCTCTGCAAGGCAATTCATGCAAGCACTGGGGTTCATGGCTTCATGTATTTTGATGATCCCATATGCAAGGCTGCATATGAGAAAACTTCAGTGGTACCTCAAGAATCTTTGGTGTCAACACACACAGGACTTAGACTTGATTCTTACCCTGATTCCCTGTCTACAAATGGAGTTCCTCGAGTGGGCGACAGCCTGTTCTCAGAACAAGGGTCTGCCTTTCCGCCCACCACCTGCCACCCAGACTCTTACCATAGACGCCTCAGATGTTGCATGGGGGGCTCATCTGGAGGGCAGGGGCATACAGGGGACTTGGAGTACACAGCAGATTCATCTGCACATAAACTTAAAAGAATTAATGGCAGTGCAACAGGCCTTGCTGGCTTTCAGGGACCTACTCTATCCTGGGACTCTGCTGATCTGGACAGACAATACCACAGTCATGTGGTACATCAACAAGCAGACAAAGCATGAGACTATGGTCCATAGCAGCATCCATGGGCCTTCATCTAATAACTCAGTATCTTCCAGGGAGGCTGAACTCCCTGGCAGATCATTTGAGCAGACATGTTCTGGATCCTCACGTGTGGCAACTGAACAGGGACATTTACCAGCGCATCACTCATCATTAGGGCACCCCACAAGTGGATCTTTTCTCTTCTCACACCAATCATCTCCTTCCAACCTTCTACACCAGGGAAATTCACAACAAAGCTTGGAAGGTGGATGCGTTGTCCTTCCGATGGACACATCTCTCAGTTTATGCATTCCCTCCTCTGCCTCTTCTTCCCAGAGTGCTGCTAAAGATAAATGACGAAAAACCAAAGGCTATTCTGATAGCTCCAGATTGGCCCAGGCAGCATTGGTATCCCCTCCTTCGCAACCTTTCCCAGGCTCAGCCTTGGCATCTTCCCCTGGTACCAGATCTGTTGGTTCAGGGAGGGGGAAATTCCTTTATCCTAATCTTCAAACTCTGCATTTAACTGCTTGGCTAATACTTTAAATCTTTCCCAACAGTTGGTTGAAGTTCTTCATGAGGCCAGGAGGCCTAGCACAAGAAAATCCTACGTAGATAAATGGAAGAGATTTTGCTCTTGGATGCTGGTTAAAGGAGAAGACTCTTCTCATCTTTCTCTTTCTCTCATTCTTGACTACCTGGCAGGCTTGCTTAATGGTGGACTTGCCTTTTCTTCAATCACAATTCACATTTCAGCAATTTCGGTTCATTGTTCTTTTGAGCAACCCATTTTTTCTCACCCCTTGATGAAGCAGTTCCTGAGGGGAGCTAGTAATCTTAGACCTCCCAGAAGAGCTCCTACTCCTGCTTGGGATCTTAATTTTGACCAGGAAAAATTTACTCTGCCTTCCTTTGAACCAGATGCCTCTGCAGATTTGAAGTTTCTATCCTGGAAGACTGCTTTCCTTTTAGCTATTACTTCAGCTAGAAGGGTATCTGAGCTGCAAGCCCTAATGGCAGCAGAACCTTTCATTATTTTTCACTCAGATCAGGTTTCTCTGAAACCCAATCCCTCCTTTATGCCTAAGGTGGTTTCCAGTTTAACCCTTAACCAGTCTATTCACCTGCCTACATTTTTCAACAATCCCCAAAATAAAGGGGAAAGGATTCTGCACTCTCTTGATGTGCATAGACAGCTGAGATTTTACTTAGACAGGACTAAATCCTTTCGAAAATCTGAACAGTTGTTGGTTAGTTTTTCAACTGGGGCTCAGGATAAAGTTATTTCAAAACAAACCATCTCCAAATGGATTGCTCATTGTATTCACTTTTGTTACCTGCAGCATGGGAAGGTTCCCCCTCAGAGTATTAGGACCCATTCTACTAGAGCAGCCTCTACCTCTGCAGCCTTTCTGAGAGGTGTTTCTACTAAGGACATTCTAGAAGCAGCTACTTGGTCTTCTGTCCATACTTTCACAAAGCATTACAATCGACCTTTGTTTTCTAAATCCAGGGCTGGTTTTGCCTCTGCAGTTTTGCAGGGCCTCCTCACCAACCCTTAATCTGTGATCCTTCCTCCCCCCTTTGTCTGCTTACTGAGCTTTGGGAATCAACCCATATGTGAGGACTGCAACAGTGAAACACGAAGAACATAGTACAGTTGTGTACACTTACCATAAATGTAGATGTTCGAGTGTATTCCCTGTTGTAGTCCTGGATGTTCTTTGTGTTTCACTGTTGCAGTCATTACATTTGGGTTATCTGTTTGCAGGAGCCCTAAGTCGGCCTGATTAACAAAGTCTTGGGTCCTACGTCGGTTGCTGTCTCTTCTTCCGTGACGTCAGGTAGTCAGGGGTATAAAATATGCAGCCGATGTCATTACATCATTCTTTTTTGCTGTGCAGTGCCCAAAGTAGAAGCAGTTCACAAGTGACGGTCGGCCGACTCCTGAAATTTTCATTTTCGAGTTTCAGAACCGAAGTCTTCAACTAAAAGCTAAGTACCCCATTGGGGAAACTTTTTCTTGCTCTAAACCGATGTCACTAAAAGTAAATAATTGCATTTCTTGTGGAAAGCAAATACCTCATAAAGATTTTCATTCGTACTGTATTCCTTGCCTAGGCCCTGATCATGATGTACCTCACTGTCGGTTTTGTGCCTTATTTAAACCACGAACTATCCGTCGTCAGTATATTTGTACTTCTAAATTTTTTGGTGCTCGATTCAATTATCCTGATATGTCTTCGGTAAGCCATCCGACTACCGATATTCCGAAAAAATGCTAAGATAAAGACAGGGACAGGCCGCCCAGTTCACCGGTACTCAGTGAGGCACTTTTGCAGCCCCTAATACCCGCTACTTCAAATTTGCAGGCCTCTACTGAGACCCATTCAAAGTCCGGTATGCCACGAGATGCTTCACCTGTGGAACCTGCAGATGTCTCTACCTTGGATGGGTCCGGAGCCGCTGTGCAGGCACCGGCTTCTGAGGATGTATTCAGGCCTACTAACTTGCATATTAAACCAACGCCATCTTCTTCTTCAAGGTCTAAAATTTGAACCATGCCTAGCAAACTGATGCCCAGACCTCTTGGTCAGGCCTCTATGCCTAAAGAAGAAATGATAAGAATGACTGAAGACCTTATTACTTTAATCAGAGGAAACCAACCTTCCCCCCTCTAAGAGACCTAGGACTAAGTTTGCTTATGATACTTCTGACCAAGATTCTGAAATTTCTGTTTCCTCTGATGACCAGGATTTACCCTTATCTACCTGTGAGGATTCTATTCCCTCTGCTTCCCCCCCAGAGGATTTCTCTTTTGGTGAAACCTTGCATACTCTCAGGGAGCTTTTTCGTTCGGAAAGTCAGGATTTCTCTGATTCTAAAAAGAGGCTTAGGGATTTCTTACTCCTGCCCCAGCACAGGCCTTTAGCTATTCCTCCTGTGCTGGACATTGTTGATGATGCCTTTTCGGAATCTAGCATGGCCCCTGACTCTTTACTTCCTGCTTCCAGAAAACCTGATAGATATTATAGGGTTCCTGACTCTCACAAGTTCCTTTTCAAAAATCCTACTGCGGATACTGAAACCATTTCACAGGGACCCAAGGGCATTAAAGCTACTACTGGCAAAAAATCCTTCCCCCTCTGATAGAGACTCCAAGGCGCTGGATAGATGAGGTAAGAAGGTATACACATCTGCAACTTTGGCCATTAGGGCCTTGAATTGCCAGTTTTATATGTTAAAGTATCAGCTGCATATCATTGGATTGCTTAAACAGAAAATGATGTTGATTCTTGATTGTGCTGAAAATAAGGATTTACAGGATTTTATGTATTCTGCTGAACAAGTTGGTAAACATACATTGTAATGTGGTTTTGATTCACTAGAGGCATCTTGCAGGGCTGCGGTAACTGGGTCTGTACTTAGAAGGCATGCTTGGCGTAAGGACCAGTCCTTGTCAGATCATGTTAAAGCGAAATTACTGGATGCTCCCTTAAATCAGGGCCACCTGTTTGGCAACAAGGCAGAAGAAGTTCTTAAAAAGATGGATGAAAAAGGTAAATCTATGCAAACTGTTAAAGACTTTTTACAAGTACAACCTGCAAGATTTAGTAGGCATTGGCCTTCTAAGAATTGGGCCTTTTCTGCCTCTTCCAGACCTTCTCAGTCCAAACCCAGATCCAGCAGAGCACCCAGGCTTCAATCCCAAGAGATGCACAGGACTAAGCAGTCGGGGGCCTCCACTTCCAAATTTGGGAGTAATAAAACTCCCCCCTATGGTAAATTGTCTCATTGACTTATTTTTAAAACTTCCAAGCACTTTCCAACTGACTGCCCCTTTGGGTGGAAAGATTGCACTTCATGCAAAGAACTGGGGACTTATTACCCAGGACAAATGGGTTTTAAGTATAGTGTCCCAAGGATACAGATTTCACTTCCACATGTCACCAACTCGGTTGGCCGGATCTACCTCCAAAGCAGTGGGCAGAGGCCCAAAAGCAAGTACTCTCTCTCTTAAGCATAGGGGCTATTCATTTGGTACCAGAAGAGAAAAAGGGACAAGGTTTCTACTCAAGATTTTTCCTGGTACTCAGAAAAGACAATTCATGGCGTCCTATCCTGGACCTGCCTACTCTAAACACCTTTTTGGTGATTCCAAAATTCAAGATGCTGACTCTTCACCAGTTGCTTCCCATGCTAAGCAAAGATGCCTGGTTGGCAACACTAAAATTAAAGGAGGCATACCTGCACATCCCAATCAAGGAATCTTGCATAAGATACCTACGCTTCAAAGCAGGCTACACACACTCTCAGTTCTCTGCACCGCCCTTTGGCTTATCTACTGCTCCAAGGGTATTCACAAAGTGTCTAGCTCCAGTCATTGCATTTTGCAGGCAAAGAAATATTCAAATATACCAATACCTGGACGATTGCTAATTCAAGCAGAAAACCAGGACATACTTTTGAATCATCTGGCTTTTGCACAGAGGGTGCTAACTTGTCTGGGATACACCATAAACGAAAAGAAATCACACCTGGTACCCAGTCAACAAATTATATTCCTGGGAGCAAGCTTGAATACAACTTCCCAGATGGCTTTCCTCATGCCAGAGAAACAAATTCACTTGACAACCTACTTCAAACACGTGGTCACAAAAATCCTGCTATCTGCAAGGCAACAAGACTTGGGGTTCATGGCCTCCTGCATTCTTCTAATTCCATATGCAAGACTGCATATGAGGAAACTACAATGTTATCTAAAAAGCCTATGGTATCAACATTCTCAGGATCTAGAAGCAGTGATTCATATCATTCCTTGTCTATGCCTAGAGTTCCTTTGGTGGGCAGCGGCCTGCCACAAAAACAAGGGACTACCATTCGCACTACCCCTGCCGCCCAAACCCTAACAACAGACGTATCAGACTATGCATGGGGGGGGGGGGGCGTGCTCCTGGCAAGGAGGTGCATTCAGGACAAATGGAACCCAATTCAAATGCACCTTCACATCAATCATAAAGAAATGTTAGCTGTACAGAATGCTCTGACAGCCTTCAAGGACCACATTCTTCCAGGGCAATTAATGGTAAAGACTGACAACACCACTGTTATGTGGTACATAAACAAGCAGGGGGGTACACATTCTTACCCCCTCTGTAGACTAGCCATAGCATTGTGGAACACAGCCTTGAGCTACCAGTTACATCTACAAGCTCAGTTCCTGCCAGGAAAACTAAATACACTGGCAGATGGACTAAGCAGAACCCTCATGGACCCACACGAGTGGAAAATGGAACCAAGGATTTTCAACATGTTGACAAGCAAATGGGGGAGCCCAGATATAGTCCAGTTTGCCTCTCTCCAGTACTATTAATTGGAAAAAATTTGTGCAAGGACTCCCCACAGACAAGCTTGGAAAGTGGATGCTGTGTCCTTCAGCTGGAAAAACCTATCAGTCTATGCCTTCCCTCCCTCTGCCTCTGCTCTCCATAGTATTACTAAAGATCAAGCAAGACAAACCAAGGATGATTTTGATTGCACCAGCCTGGCCACGCCAACACTCGTACCCCCTCCTGCTCAGTGTGTCACTGTTGGCCCCATGGCACCTGCCACAGACTCCTACCCTGTTGTCTCAGCAGGAGAACCAGATTCTGCACCCTCAGCTTCAAACACTGAACCTAGCAGCCTGGCTAATTACCTAAGATCTCCTTTACCATCCCTCAGTAAACCAGTGATGGATGTCATTTTAGAGGCAAGGAGGCCTAGTACTAGGAAATCTTATGCTGAAAAATGGGAATGATTCTGTGCCTCGAACCAATCTCAGTGGATGAGCACAGCAGTGCCCAATTTACCTCAGATTTTACAATACTTAACTGAGATGCTTCACAAGGGCCTGTCTTTTTCCTCAGTAAAAATTCACGCCATTTCAGCTCATTATAACACAGGACCTCCCCCCTTCTCTCTTCCACTGCTCAAGCAGTTCCTCAGAGGGGCCAAAAATTTAAGATCACCCAGGAGAGCTCCAACTCCAGACTGCGACCTTAACTTTGCATTGGAGAAACTCACTCTTCCTCCTTTCAAGCCAGCTGTACTGCAGATTTAAAATTCCTTTCTTGGAAAACAGCTTCCCTTTTAGCCATCACTTCAGCAAGAAGGGTATCTGAATTACAGGCCCTTATGGCAGTGGAGCCTTTCATCTTCTTTCATGCGGACAGGGTGTCCCTCAGGACATATCCCTCTTTCATGCCAAAGGTGGTATCCAGTGTGGCCTTTAATCAGTCCATTCATTTGCCTACCTTCTTTCCTAATCCATAGAACAAAGGGGAATGGATACTGCACTCCTTAGATGTGCACAGACAACTTAGATTCTACTTGGACAGGTCTAAACCTCAAAGGAAATCTGAACAACTGCTGGTGGCATTTGCTGCAGGGACAGAGGGGAAGGCTATTTCAAAGCAAACCATCTCCAAATGGATAGACCATTGCAGTCACTTCTGCTATAAACACCATGGAAAACCTATCCCACAGGGGATCCGATCATACTCAACCAGGGCTGCATCTACCTCTGCAGCCTTTCTCAGAGGCCTACTTACCAGGGACATCCTAGAAGTTGCTACCTGGAGTTCTGTACATACTTTCACCAAACATTACCATTTGCCAATTTTCTCTAAATCCACACCTGGCTTTGCCACTGCAGTTTTGCAGGGCCTTATAGCTGGTCCTAATGCTATCTAAATTCCTCCTCCCATCCTTAGCTTTGGGAATCTATCCAAATGTAATGACTGTAACAGTGAAACATGAAGAACATAGTACACTTGTGTACACTTACTATAAATGTAGATGTTCAAGTGTATTCACTGTTGCAGTCCTGGTTACCCTCCCTCCAGCCCCGACTTCGTTTGGCTATACCTCTTCTCTCTTTTTCAATGCTTAAAAGCATTTTTGTGTATTTGCTTTTTTGTTTGAGGTATAACCTTGTGTATTTATAGATTTAATTGCTTCCCATTAGGGGGGAACCTGACATCTGGGGCAAGAAAAACTGATGTAATGACGTCGGCTGCATGTTTTATACCCCTGATGACTGACGTCACGGAAGAAGAGACAGCAACTGACATAGGACCCAAGACTTTGTTAATCAGGCCGACTGAGGTCTACTGCAAGCAGATGACCAAATGTAATGACTGCAACAGTGAATACACTCGACCATCTATATTTATGTTAAGTGTACACAACTGTACTTTTCCCACCCTCCATTCCCCCTTTTTTCCTAAGGCACAGACTATAGATTTTTATTTTTTGTATGGCATGTATCCAGGGTGTTACCATTCCTGGGTTAGCCTTCTTTAGGGGCCTCCTGACTGTTAAGGCAAGAAAAACTGAGGAAATGGCATCAGCTGCCTCCCTTTATACCTGACGTACTGACATCAGTTTTACAACTGGCAACAGCTGACATCATATAGCAAGAACTCTGGTATTCGGGCCGACTGAGGGCTACCGGGAGCCGGATAACCCATATATGTGAGGACTGCAACAGTGAATACACTCGAACATCTACATTTACGATAAGTGTACACAACTGTACTTCACCGCTAGCATATTTAAGAAGGTTGCATGAATTTAGAGTCTAGGAGTATGTATAATAATGTTGCCATTTTTATAGTTGGCCCTATATACATATTTAGCCTGCATTCATTATTTTTTTTAATTACATGCTTATAAAATAGGAAGGCTTGGAGGTATTTAGGGTCTCTTAGGGAAAAAAATGGGTAAAAGAGGAAGACAATGCTGTTCAGCGGATGGGAGACCCCAGTGTAGCTAATCAAGAGTTAAGAGGATGAAAAATCTGTGAGAGGCAGGAGAAAGTACTCTGAAGAGAAGGGTACAGGAGAATATAGTTGACAGAAAATTAACTAGTGAAAGTTGGGTTGTAAAGAAGGAAGAATTAGTCAGGGTGGAGACAGTGGGGTTATTTTTGGTTAGAGACTGAGACACTAGATGGTTGAGGAGGAGTAGTAGCCAAGTGAAAAAAAGGAAGTCTGGTTGAGATGGAAACATTGATAGTCTATAAATAGATTAGACAGTAGAAATTTTGAAAATGGTGCTAATGAAGGACAGACTGAGAACACTTAAAAGGTATGTGCACAGTGATGTTTGAATGAGCAGTGGAAGGTGAATGGCAATGTGAGACCACTTACAGTGATATATATATATATATATATATATATATATATATATATATATATATAGTGACATTTGAACAAGCTGTGATGGGTAAAGGGCGATCTGAGACCAGTTACAGTGGTGTATGTATTGTGATGTTTGAATGAGCTGTGGTGGGTGAAGGGCAGTCTGAGACCACCTACAGGGGTATATGTGTGATGATGTTTGAGCTGTGATAGGTGAAGTAAGGATGACCAGTGATTTCAAGGCAAGTCATAAGGAAGTAGGTAGCACAGAAGCCAATTGGCATTGAGGGGAGTGAGGTGCTCAAGGAAAGGATGCTGAGGTACAGAAGGGGGTAATACCTGTAAACTGTTCCCAAAAATGGATGAGAGCTTGGAAGACAGGAGTGTAGATGTGCACGTTTGGGCAAGGATGGTGATATTGTCTAGTTAAAGTGTATGAACAGGGCGATTGTGGTAAAAGAGATCTGAATTGAGCAGGGTGGGATGAAGAGGAATGTTGTATAATGGAAAGAGTCTAGGGAATAGATCTGTGAGTTGAAGAAATTTATGGAGTTGGGGAGGAGTTGACATAGTGAGGATGAGAGAGATGTGGACTAATGGGGGTGGAAGTTGGAACTTCTATTGCTTGCGTATACGATTTTGGAAATATGCTATGGAATGCTTTATTTATTTGTTTATTTATTTTACATTTGTTAACTGGGTTAGTCTGGCTAAGCTCTTGGCTCATTTTCAGCAGAGACCCGGGGAGAAAAGCTCCTCTGGAGTAGAAAACAATTTATTAAATGTTAGTAACATAGCAGTAACAATCTGCTACAGGATCTTTCAAGAAGAGACCTGGAGAGAAAAAAAGCTCCTCAGGCAATTCAATTATACTGAGAATTAACAATTGGCAGACAAGTATGTGAGTTGTTACAAACAAGGTTTTAAACAATTAGCAGAAGAAAATGTGACTAGTTACAATATTATTTAAGCTGCTTAGAGCAAAATGAGTTAATAGTTAGGCAGATGCTTATTTAAAGTGGGTAGGATCTAGTTGTGTAGGAGTGTGGAAACAAGAAAGGAAAGTAGGAATGGCTAGTAGGAGATGTAGGGGAGGTAGAGTATAGGAGACAGATTAGACAGGTAGGTTGTTTTGAAACTGTAAGAATTAAGAGTGGTTGGAGACAGAGGAAGGGAAGAGGCAGAAGAGGCAGGGGGAATAATGTTAGAGATACCTTAAGAGTCTTCTTCTTCTTCTTTCGGCTGCTCCCGTTAGGAGTCGCCACAGCAGATCAACTGTTCCATTTCTTCCTGTCCTCTGCATCTTGCTTTGTCACACCAAACACCTGCATGTCTTCTCTCACCACATCCATAAACCTTATCCTAGGCCTTCCTCTTTTCCTGTTACCTGGCAGCTTCATCCTTAGCAACTTTTTCCCAATATACTCTGCATCCCTCCTCAGCACATGTCCAAACCAACGTAATCTTGCCTCTCTGGCTTTGTCTCCAAACCTTCCAACCTGGGCTGACCCTCTAATATACTTATTCCTAATCCTGTTCATCCTCGTCACACGCAGTGCAAATCTTAACATCTTCAACTCTGCCACGTCAAGCTCTGACTCCTGCCTTTTTGTCAGTGCCACTGTCTCCAACCCTTATAACATAGCTGGTCTCACAACCATCTTGTAGACCATCCCTTTCACTCTTACTGGTACTCGTCTGTCACAAATCACTCCTGACACTCTTCTCCACCCACTCCATCCTGCCTGTACTCTCTTCTTCACCTCTCTTCCACACTCACCATTACTCTGAACTGTTGATCCCAAGTACTTAAACTCATCCACCTTCACCACCTCTACTCCCTGCAGCCTCACCATTCCTCTATCTTCCCTCTCATTCACACACATATATTCTGTCTTAGTCCTGTTGAACTTCATTCCTCTTCTCTCTAGAGTATACCTCCACCTCTCCAGGGTCTCCTCCACCTGTTCCCCACTCTCACTACAGATCACAATGTCATCTGCAAACATCATAGTCCACGGGGACTCCTGTCTGATCTCATCTATCAACCCGTCCATCACCATTGCAAATAAAAAAGGGCTCAGAGCTGATCCTTGATGTAATCCCACCTCCACCTTAAACGCATCTGTCACTCCCAATACAGACCTCACCGCTGTCACACTACCCTCGTACATATCCTATACCACTCTTACATACTTCTCTGACACTCCCGACTTCTTCATACAATACCACAACTCTTCTCTAGGCACCCTGTCATATGCTTTCTCTATATCCACAAAGACACAATGCAACTCCTTCTGACCTTCTCTGTACTTCAGCATCAACACTCTCAGAGCAAACATCGCATCTGTAGTGCTCTTTCCTGGCATGAAACCATACTGCTGATCACTAATCATCACCTCCCTTCTTAACCTAGCTTCCACTACTCTTTCCCATAACTTCATGCTGTGACTGATCAATTTAATCCCTCTGTAGTTACTACAGCTCTACACATCACCCTTATTCTTAAAAATCTGTACCAAAACAGTTTTTCTCCATTCCTCAGGCATCCTCTCACTTTCCAAGATTTCATTAAACAATCTAGTTAAAAACTCCACTGCTATTTCACCTAAACACCTCCATGCTTCCACAGGTATGTCATCTGGACCAACAGCCTTTCCATTCTTCAATCTCTTCATAGCTATCCTTACTTCCTCCTTGCTAATCCACTGCACTTCATGATTCACTGTACGCACATCATCCAACCTTCTCTCCCTCTCATTCTCTTCATTCATCAACCCCCCAAAGTACTCTTTCCATCTGCTCAACACACTCTCCTCGCTTGTGAGTATGTTTCCCTCATTATCCTTTATCACCCTTACCTGCTGCACATCTTTACTAGCTCGGTCCCTCTGTCTAGCCAATTGGTACAAGTCCTTTTCTCCCTCCTTAGTGTCCAACCTTTTATACAACTCTTCATATGCCTTATCCTTAGCCTTCGCCACCTCTCTCTTTGCCATTCACCTCATCTCCTTATACTCTTGTCTACTTTCTTCATCTCTTTGGCAATCCCACTTCTTCTTCGCCAACCTCTTTCTCTGTATACTCTTCTGTACTTCTTCATTCCACCACCAGGTCTCCTTGTCCTCCTTCCTCTTTCCAGATGTCACACCAAGCACCCTTCTAGCCATCTCTCTTACTAGCTCTGCTGTAGTTACCCAGCTATTTGGTAACTCTTCACTGCCACCCAGTGCCTGTCTTAACTCTTCCCTGAACATCACCTCACAATTACCCTTTTTCAGTTTCAACCATATGATCCTTGATGCTGCCTTCACACTCATCCTCCTCTTTATGATCACCGATGTCATCCAACAAACCACCATCCTATGCTGCCTAACTACACTTTCCCCTGCCACCACTTTACAGTCTCCAATCTCCTTCAGACTGGCCCTTCTACATAAGATATAATCCACCTGTGTGCATCTTCCTCCACTCTTGTATGTCACCCCATGCTCCTCCCTCTTGTTAAAATACTTATTCATCACAGCCATGTCCATCCTTTTCGCAAAATCCACTACCATCTGACCTTCTGCATTCCTTTGCTTATCACCATACCTACCCATCACTTCCTCATCCCCTCTGTTCCTTTCACCAACATGCCCATTGAAATCTGTTCCAATCACCAGTCTCTCACCCTTGGGTACAGTCATCACTACTTCATCCAACTCACTCCAATTTTTTTCTTTCTCATCCATCGCACACCCAACTTGTGGAGCATATGCACTAACAGCATTCATCATTACACCATCAATTTCCATCTTCATAAACATCACTTTATCCGACACTCTTTTCACTTCCAAAACACTCTTAGCATACTGTTCCTTCAGGATAATGCCTACGCCATTTCTCCTCCCATCCACACCATGATAAAACAATTTGAAACTGCCTCCGATACACCTAGCCTTGCTCCCCTTCCATCTAGTCTCTTGCACACACAATATACCAACCTTCCTTCGGTCCATCATATCAGCTAGCTCTCTCCCTATACCAGTCATACTGCCAACATTCAAAGTTCCGACCCTCACTATCACAGTCCTAGCCTTTACCTGCCTTCGGGCATGCCTTCCCCCTTTTCAGTGAGGTGGTGAAATAGGTGAAAGTATGGTGGTTCCAGGGTGGTTGGCTACAGTGACAAGACCACTTTGTTTTTAGGTATTTCCTTGTGGCTAATTTGAAACTTTTGCTATGCTGGAGGGATTTTATTTCCAAGGGGAGTTGGTTCCGGGATATAGCTGGGTTATAGTTCTAGAGAAGGCAGCCTATTTTCGTTTTGGGTTTGTAGATGGGTACAGTATGGGAGAAAGAGGATCCAGTTTTACCTGATGGAGTAAAAGTTGGGTACTGGTCAGAAATATAAGGTGGTGTTACTCTGGTTTTGTGGCATATAGGAATAAAGCCATAACTGTGACCCAGGATCTCAGTTTCAAATGGCATCTCAGGTACTGAAAGAGCCAGGTAGGGAAGAAGGGAGGGAGCAATCAGTGTTGGTTTTATCCATCAGTGGGTGGTGGTGATTCCAGTCAGCCAGTCGCTACTGTGCAAGTTGAGGCTTACATAGTACCAAAATAGCTGGGACCAGGGATATACCCTAGGTGATTCCAAGCCAATGACACTAACCTTCATAGCTTATGGATGCAAGCATGCACAAACAAGGCTAGGGAGTGGAACACCCTACAGTAGCATGAGTGTTCATGTCAGCCAGCAGAGATGGGTTACCACCTCCATAGCAGCCTAAATGATGGTCCCTTGGGGAGGGCTTCTGCTTCCATACTGGGGATACCTCTTAGACAGGAATAAGTGGTCTTGAAACATATTGAAGGAGGCTAAAAGAATATGGAAAAAATACAAAAGTGGTGGTGAGCAGATGATTACAAGGAAGAAAGGAATGTAAAGGAATACATCAGCACTTGATCACTTAGGTGGAAAGAGAGAAAGGCAGATATTGTTGGTAGCCACAATGCAAAGGTTGCTAATGCAAATAAAAATGAGTGATTAATGACAGACCGTGGAAATGGAAAGGATAAAAGTAGGTGTTTATGATGGGAGACAGCAATCTTCCAGAAACTGTGTGAAGTGTACCTCTGTAAAGAATTGGGCAGAAAATGGATTATGCATTAGGCTTGTGAATGCCATCTGTCTGATGCAACCAGATGACTGAAAACTTTGCACAGTACAAATTTTGCAAAGTGCAGATATTTTTTTTTTTTTGCAGGAGTCAAAGCCCTCTGCCCTCCCCATGTGGGTGGCTGTGTCGCCCTCCACACCATTACTAATACAGTCTCACTCTGAGGTTACATAACCTTGTAGTAAAGGAAAATGCATTTGATTGTACATAAAACAGAGTACCGCTCTCTTATTCTGTTGTTGTTGTACAACCCTGGAGTGAGAGCATGTTATTGGGGGAATATGGTAAAACAGCCCCACACGAGATAGTCAAGTGCCCTGCAAAAAAATTTTAATTTAAATAGTTTTCAGTCATTTGGTTTCAGTTAAATGACAGTTGGTCTTTTGGCACTGATGTAGCAGAAATGATAGTACACATCTGTTTATTCATCTGGCAAGGGAACCAGACAGAAAAGGGGAGTACTTGGTATAGCTCTTAGTGAGACGGACATGATAAAGGAGGTAGAGACAAATGTACCATTGAGCAGTAGTGATCGTCCCAGGGTATGGAACATTATTATATAGTGATTATCTCAGTGTATGGAACATTATTATAACAGGGATTGACAGCTGGGGAAACTGAGACAGTTTTTCAGGATAATGGGGTCACATTATAATAGAATATTGAAGTTGAGTGAGCTGTGAATTAGGGAGGGGGTCAAAGGAGTTAATGAGCTATGGTAACTTAAAGATATTAAGGTGGGGTGTGGTTGGTGGGGAAGAAGGGATAAAAGAGGTTAAAAGATGGCAATGACAGTGTCAAAAGAATAAAAGTAAAGGATGCTTGGGGTGGAGGGTAAAGGAAAACCATTGGAAAGGGATGGGGTTTATGAATAGGCAAAGAATAGGGTGACCAGAGAGGTATAGCATTCTGTGGTAGAAATCAAGAATGTAAGAGTCATTATTTGCTATTATGGGAGAAAAGAAAGAGAAGGACTACAGTAAAATAGAAGGAAGGAAGGGCCATTCCGCTGGAGTAGAGGAATAAAGCCCTGACTACAGCCCGGGATCGATAGTAGCTCAGGTGACTGTTAGAGTGGCAGGAGAGGGTGGGTGGTTACATGGGTGTCCCCAACTGCAATCCCTGGCATAGGCTGAGTACATTGCATTAGGGGTTGTAGCTCAGGAGTGGTAGGGTGGTGGGGCATGGCTGAGCTGCTTCACCGGTAGGGTGATACACCACGCTCTGTCATTCAAGTGTCACCATGAAACTGCGATGGGGCAATATTGGGAAAGCCATAAAAAATAAAAAAAAAATCAGCAGAATGTAGACTGCCAGGACCCCAAGGATGCTCTTAGATTCCACAACTTGCCCCAGCAGAAAGTGGAGAAAGTCTGGGAGTATGGAGTAGCTGGTAGACCTATTGAGGTAGGGCACTGAGTAGAAGAGTTGAAAAGATGATGTAGGAGACGCCCAAAAAAATAATAAAAATAGAATGGGGGAAGGGAGGGAATGAGGGGCCATAAAGAAGCAGGGGAGAGGACATACAGAAAGAGGTGAGGTAACTGGATTGGAGGGATGGAAAGCAGGCCATCAACTTCAACTGCAGTAAGGTGATAGGCTAGACAAACCGCAGTATTGTATATGAATGTACGTACAGTAGTTTATCAAGGACTGACTCATGAGATACTGGACAAAGTAGGAAATTGTTTTGTTTCTCTCACTTGACTCATGTAAAAAATAATTGTTTTGGTATAGCTGTTTTTTTTCATTGTAGGTCTGTCTTTTGAGAGTCAGTATTTTCACTTTTAACCTTGCAGAATAAAAATATCAGTTTGCTAGGATTTTGCATCTCTTAACTCATTTAAGTGGACCTGCTTTAAAGGGAATGATAGTAGATATTGACCGATTTTGCATTCCTGTTTTTTGTGATACTAGTTTGACAAACCAGTGAACTTTGTATTATAAAATAGTCTTAGACTCACTGCTTTACTATAAGACATAAAATATGAAGAGAAAAAATTATTTGCTTCTGCATTTCCAAATACAGTAGTGTGGATGAAGTCAGAGCAACAGTCATTTCCTGACAGGAAGACAAGAAAGGGCCCCCTCCCCCAATGCACAGATGTTCCTACAAAGAGGGATTTGTTGGAGTAGGTGCACTTAAAATTATTTATCATGAGGAGAACCAGTATAACCAGAGGAAGCTCTGATATGTAATTGAGTATATGGGACAATAAGTGAAGTGAAAAAAAATCATTTAACAGAAAAAAAGACTCGTTTCACATATTCATAATGTGTGGTTCAGGTCACCACTGAAGTTTGTGTCCAGTATTAGTAAACTGACTTTTGATTAGCAGTTAAGTTAAATCACCTTTATGTTCTTAAGTTGCACACCTTCCACATGATTCACAATAAGGCAAGTTAATACAAAGCTGCATCAGCATGTGCATGAGGTTAGTCAAGCTACAGCCTCATGCTGTCATCAAAGTTCGGTTTCCTTTTTTATTTTCAAAGTTCCTTCTTAAAGCCTATTGTGTGTGAGCATCTTTTAGTCATTTTAAACATGCTTGGAGTCTGATGTGTCAGCACAATGGAGAAACTGCAGCTGATCATAATTTACTACTGCAAGGTAAATGTGCGGGGAGTATTGAGATTTTCAAAAGCACTATTGTCATGTGGTTTGGTTCTTATAGTTTTGAGCTAGTGTTATCTCATGGCAAACTTTTAAATTGCCTTATGAGGGCTTTTGTGTTTATCAAAACAATGAACATTAGACATTATGCCAGTAACTTAGTTGTAAGAGTTCTTGAGTACAGGATTGGCAACTGCGTATTCACCTCCAGTTTAGCACCCTTGTCCCGCTTTGATAGGTGCAACATGTACATTTCCCAACATATCTTTATTCTACTTGTCCCTGGGTTATTTGTACACAAAATATAAGGGCTAAAACTACCTGGCAATGTAAAATTTGGTTAGGCTTTTTAAGATCCTCACAGATCAGTAGCCTAGTAAGTAAGAACTGAGGCCGAGTCAGGGGGATGAGGATAATCATTCCATTAGATGCCGTTTTTAGGGAGGAAGGGTTACAGTTTCCCTGTGTGCCCATAGTCTAAGGTCATTGTCCAGAGAGGACAGGGGATATTAGCTAAGGCTTTCCTATACCTAATCGAGTTACAGGCAGACAAGTCTTCTTTGAAAAGTCTGTAATCATTACCACTTGCCTTCTAGATAACATTCCACTGTCACAGTTATCGGGGATTTGTGTACCAGTGTTGACTCCTTTGACCACCATGTTTCTCAGGTGGTTAGAAAATCCTTCTGCCTTGCACAGTGTATACTTTGGGGTATCTTATCAAGGTCCAGCGAAGTTCTGGTTCTGTTAGTGCAGAGGCGTAATGTTCTCTTCTGTTAATTGATGCTTCATCTTCCAGCACTCTTCAGGGTTTGATTCCCTTAGCCTCTGTTTAACTTCTTTTATGACTCTATGGGGATAGGCCCACTCTTACAGATTTGTCATTACAGTAAGTGCATAATGTTTTATTTATGTCAGTCTTGCCTTTTATTAACATCCACAAACTATGTCAGTAGACTGCTAGCTTTTCTTTTGCTAGTATTTTATATTGCTTCATGTCAGCTAAGTTTCACTAATTGCCCCTGAGAAGCAGTAACACAAAAACTTATCCTGGAACTGTGTACTGATGCTTTGTGCACTTCATACAAAATTTGCGGGAGAGTTCAGTACCGTATTAAAAGTGGTGAGGTAGTTATTAGAAATTAGATGGCTGTGCGTGCAAGCAGAAATCTGCAAGACTGATCTGTTTGAACTGAAACATTTTCAGATGAAGATAATGCCTATTTACATAGCTGGTATTCCATTTATCCATAGTTCCTGTGTAGTAAACATGCTTTAGTGATAGGATCTGTCAAAAAGCTTCCAGTCAGTACAGCAGAAGGTAGAATAAAAGTGCATGAATTTTTAGTTTTTATCAGTCAAATGTAGCTGTGTAGATTCCAGCCTTTTCAGCTTCATACTTTAAAAATGTTTGGGTTTTGCTGTCTGTTTACACCTTCCTGCTTCCAAGTTGTTTATTTCTGTGGGATCCATCATCTGCCTTCTGAAGGACCTTTACACGTCATTCCAGAACTTGGGATATCGGGACTACAGAGTATAAATCCATTTTTAGGAGGTTGGAACCCATTTGGATATGTGAGCAGTGTTTGACTTTAAGGACTTTTAAGTTATAGATGGTTGGCAGCTTCCTGAAATGATAGTAGATGTTTCTGTTTGTGACTGTCAATACCGAACACACTAATATTTAAGCTTGAATTTCCTTTCTTCTGAACACATTACTACTTAAACTACTTAATGATTCATGCTGCCCACCAATGTTTGACATATTTCACATTAGAGGCAAAAATTCTCACTTTAGTATCAGGAGGTCCTGCACTGTAAAGGCAAATGCTTCTACTATATGTTCATCTTAGCTGAAAAAGTATTCTCAGTGATTGCTTTTGCTATATGGAATGTAATTTCCAATGAAGGAACAAAAATAAAACACAAAAACAAATTCAGAAAATGTCAGAAAGGAACACATAAAACACAACTATAAGTGATTCACTAGTGAAAACTAGGCAAGAAGATCCCAGCAATAACACACCAGGCTGATAAATCCTTAACGCAATTTATTGAAATAAATACACACAGCGTTTTCGCTACTCAAAAAAGGTAGCTTCTTCAGAGTGAATGGGAAACAGAAAAATAAGATTTTTAAACAGTAAGGAGTGATCACGTCACTTCCTAACTACACTGAAAAGTTTTAAAGTGGTATTGGCAACAAAAACGAATTTGGAAAATAAATACACAATTTAGATAAGGAATAAAATGTGAACAGTAAATAAATACATTTGCAGACAAAAAATGGATGTATTTTAAGTTACAAAATGGAGTATATTGTCAGTAAGTCTTCCTCTAATAAAAAGACCAAATAGCATAACACTCGAAAGTAGTAAATATAATAGGTACTCAAAATTAGTAAAAAAATAAGTAAAAAAATATTAGTAAAAAAATAGTAAAAAAATATAAATAAGTAAATATTTATATATGCTGCTGGTGAAACAATAAAGACGCCAGCAATCTTATTAAATAAATATGAAGAACGATTTATACAAAACAGATAAAAAACTGCTAAAAACACAACAAATAATCAAATATAAGGAAATCGATGTGGTCAAAAAAATTTTTCATTATTATGGCACGAAAAATATATAATATATATATTTAGAAAAAATTCATAAAGACCACAAAGAATAATGTAGAGACTCTTTTAAAATTAAACAAAAAATATAAAAATATAAATAAAATGTATGTAAAAGAAAACAGATCTAAAAAGACTACCTAAAATATGACTTATATTTTAAATGAGCAGAAATATTGCAACTATCATTAAGCCCTGGTGGATTAAATGCGTCGAGTTTGAGCTGCCATAACAGTTCACAGTTTTCTAAGAAAATAGATGTAGGTCCACCTCTGATAGAATCACCAATATGGTCAATACCCATGAATAAAAAGGAGTGACCAGGACAGCTAGCAACATGTTTTGCCAGAGCATTCTCACAATTCAATTTTCTGATGGCATAAACGTGTTTTCACTAGTTTGTCTCGTTTGGCGTATTCATAGTTTTACTATGGCATCGGATCCTGCGGATAGCCCTACCAGCCCTAATATTTTCGAGTCGAATGGGGCTCCTAATCAAGATACAGCCAGCTTGTTGTTGGCGGTTTCACAGAGACTGGATTCCTTGTTTAACCGCTTTGAGCTGTTTGAAAGGACTTTCGGTGTCTCTATTCCAGCAAGTGTTGCTGATACGCAAAGAGGGGCGAGAGCTGGAATCTCTCTTACTGGTTCATCGGACTTTATTCCGGCTGCACAGCCACAAAGAGTATTTACTCCAGCTTCTACATCGGCGGCTCCGATTGCATCAGGGACCTGCATTCCTAACATTACAGAACAGAAGGGAAATAATGTTGCACTTATTGGCGATACATCTATTTCACATTGGATCAACAATACAGGTGACTTTTTAACATTCATAAAACCTTTAGATGATGCCTCGCCGGTGCCCGATGTGCCTCAGGCCCCTGATTGTCAAGAAACAGTTACGGATAAACTTAAATTATTGGACACTAAAACTTTTAAGCTTCGTAAGCTACAATTAGAAGTAGCTTACTTTAAGCAATGTTTGGAGGAAGGCCTTGTTCCAAAGGGTCTTAGAAGTTGTTTTTCTCCTTCCAATATAATTTCCAACAACATGTTTATTGTCGAATTAAAAGAGTTGTTTCAAAGACAGGGTTTACAACTCATGGAATTAATTGTGAAACATTATTCTTTGTGTATAGCTGAATTGACTAGGGAAGTATGTGTATTAGATGAGGAAATTAAGCTATGTGATTTTTTTAACAAACTTAAGTTTGACTATGCACGTATCTTCTCTAGCATAGACACTTATTTGGTGAAACTAAAGTCAAATAAATCAAAAAAATTGTATAGGGATAGGCATGCTTATGCGAATGACAAAGCCTATCCTAAGTTAAGTGTTTTTCAGCAAGATATAAGGAATGAAGTCCACGTTGATGAAACTGAATGGTGTGACACTGATATCATTACAAATGTACACTCTGCTACTCCTACTGATGACACCCATAATGGTCCTAGGAGAAGCAATAGAAATAAAAATAAACAATTAGACAAAAATTGCCCTTTGGATAATAACACAAACAAGACTAATAACAGGAACCAACAACCAGCTTCCTCTTTTTTAGGGGCTCAGAACAACCGTACCCGGAGGGGGAACAAGAATTGGAATCATTGAATTCTGAGGTTGTTAGTCTAGATTCGACCATTCCTACTATTGTAACTAATGTTAAGGGTGATTTTGTTATATATAATTTCACTGCTCTTACATTAGAACCTGAACTAGTTGAATTACTATCCCTGGGTAATACTTTTGTTCCAAGTAGGCAATGTGATGTGGCTAGAGTCCTTTTAGATTTAAAATGTTATGTTAGAAAATTAAATCTTAAACTCTTGTTCCATGATTCTACACCGTCTGCAACTGGCAAATTAAAGCTTTCCAGTGTGTTCAACCCACCTCTACATGTAGTCTTGAAAATGTTCGAGTATGCCTGTGAATTAGATATCAGACATATAGGTAATACATTCACAGCTAAGAGCAACCATTTTAATATTACAAAGGAACAATTGGCTGCCCTTAACAATATACGTGCTACAACTGTCAGAATCATTAAGCCTGATAAAGGGGGCGGTTTGGCCATATTCGAACATATTGACTATGTAGAGAGAATGCAAAAGGTCCTAAACTCTGCAGCTTATGAACCTACTACCTTAAACCAGTTGAACATTACTTCAAAAAGGATTAGGGGGTATTTCAGAGATTTATTTATTCAAGGGAGAATCGACAAGGACATCTTTGATTATATAGACATTTTGCAACCTAGGGTGCCAGTAATGTTTGGCATCCCTAAGGTGCATAAAAGTCTTCATGATCCACCGATGCGTGCCTTGGTTGATGGGAGAGCCTCTCAGTCTTACCCTGCCTCTAAATTTATTGATTCATTGCTTTCCTCTTACTTGGAACGTATTCCAAGTATTTGCAAGGACTCCTGGTCCTTTTTGGCCAAATTGAATGAGATCAGTATAGATGACAGCATCAATTTTTTAACAATTGATGTTGTGGATCTGTATACTTCCATACCGCACCAGGAGGCATTGGAATGGATTGATTTACTACTGACTGATTTAGGAGCCCCTAAAAATGACATCATGAATATCACGGAACTCCTTGATATTGTCCTATCTTCCAACTTTTTCCTTTTTGAAAAGGATTTGTATATTCAAAAACAAGGTGTTGCGATGGGTTCCCCATGTGGGGCTTCCGTAGCCAACTTATTTATGGCTTATTGGGAGAAACATTTCATCTTAAGTAATAATGATTGGAGGAATGAGCTTGTGTTTTACACACGATTCTTGGACGATATGTTCATCCTTTTTAAGGGAAAATCTGATCGAGCGTTGGAATTCCTTGATTTTCTCAATCAGACTACTACTTTTCTTAGTTTCACCCATAATTTTGCCACGGATGCCATTGATTATCTTGATGTCAGGTTGACCAGGGACCCCACTTCTAGTTGTTTAAAATCCACTATTTTCAGAAAGAAAACTTATGTAAACTCCTTCCTGCACTTCTCTAGTGCACATCCATTCAAGGTCAAGAGAGCTATAGTCAAGGGACAGCTAGTAAGGGCTGTTCGAATGAACACCGACCATACAGATTTCTTAGAGGAATGCACCTTTCTTAAGAACTTATTCCTGAACCGTGGATATCCCTTCCAACTAATAGATGATCTGACCCATGAAGTGGTTTGTAAGAAATTGAGGGTTTTTTTTAACCCCATTCTTACTAGTTTAAGTAATTCTGATGCTGCTTCCACTACTCAACCTGAAGTTCAACTTTCTACATCCATGCAACTCACAGCCAATTCAGCTGTAGAGGATTGCCCACTGCAATACCCATGTAGTTTCATTACTACTTTTAACATTAGTTCAAGTTCTATTCAGGAAATGATGAACAAAAACTGGTTTTTCATATCTAGCACTCCTTCTATGGTTGAGAAATTAGGAACTAAACCCCGAATTGTATATAAAAGGGGCCCCAACCTTAAGGAACTCTTGCAGAAGCACCCTGGTCTTGACTTGCAGAACAGGAATAAGGGCTGTTATGCATGTGGCTTTTGTCCTTATTGCCACTATATCAAGAACGGCAGCACTTTTTCTATAAGAGACAGGAAATTCAGCATTTCTCATAAGATTACTTGTAACACCAAATCGATCGTTTATTTGGCCTTCTGTTCTTGTTGCACTGCATATTATGTTGGCAAAACAGACAGAAGGTTTAAAGATCGCATTTACCAGCACGTTTATGCCATCAGAAAATTGAATTGTGAGAATGCTCTGGCAAAACATGTTGCTAGCTGTCCTGGTCACTCCTTTTTATTCATGGGTATTGACCATATTGGTGATTCTATCAGAGGTGGACCTACATCTATTTTCTTAGAAAACTGTGAACTGTTATGGCAGCTCAAACTCGACGCATTTAATCCACCAGGGCTTAATGATAGTTGCAATATTTCTGCTCATTTAAAATATAAGTCATATTTTAGGTAGTCTTTTTAGATCTGTTTTCTTTTACATACATTTTTATTTATATTTTTTATATTTTTTTGTTTAATTTTAAAAGAGTCTCTACATTATTCTTTGTGGTCTTTATGAATTTTTTCTAAATATATATATTATATATTTTTCGTGCCATAATAATGAAAAATTTTTTTGACCACATCGATTTCCTTATATTTGATTATTTGTTGTGTTTTTAGCAGTTTTTTATCTGTTTTGTATAAATCGTTCTTCATATTTATTTAATAAGATTGCTGGCGTCTTTATTGTTTCACCAGCAGCATATATAAATATTTACTTATTTATATTTTTTTACTATTTTTTTACTAATATTTTTTTACTTATTTTTTTACTAATTTTGAGTACCTATTATATTTACTACTTTCGAGTGTTATGCTATTTGGTCTTTTTATTAGAGGAAGACTTACTGACAATATACTCCATTTTGTAACTTAAAATACATCCATTTTTTGTCTGCAAATGTATTTATTTACTGTTCACATTTTATTCCTTATCTAAATTGTGTATTTATTTTCCAAATTCGTTTTTGTTGCCAATACCACTTTAAAACTTTTCAGTGTAGTTAGGAAGTGACGTGATCACTCCTTACTGTTTAAAAATCTTATTTTTCTGTTTCCCATTCACTCTGAAGAAGCTACCTTTTTTGAGTAGCGAAAACGCTGTGTGTATTTATTTCAATAAATTGCGTTAAGGATTTATCAGCCTGGTGTGTTATTGCTGGGATCTTCTTGCCTAGTTTTCACTAGTTTGTCTCGTTTGGCGTATTCATAAGTGATTCACTAGTAACAACCAATCTACTATTGCAGCCATCCACTTCCTACCCAGTAAATCTCATTCTGTCACCTCGGATTAGCAAAAACAAAAGTAACTTACACCAAGTTCTCTTTAAAAATATGACACTAATATTTGCTCCTGGCTAACAACTTAAAAACATAAAAAGAATAATTATATAAACCACTTATACATATTGTTTTAGTGTAAATACATCTACAGTGTAAATAGTCTGTATTTGTAGAATGTTCAGCATTATTTTTTGTAAATATGTATATTAGTAGTTTGTATGGAATTTATCAATACTTATGTCAATAATCTTTAACAATAAAGTAGTCATTTAAGTACTTACTGCTAGATGATGCAATTGAACAATTTAATTCTACATTCTTAAAAACCTTAGGCAGTTTAGCCCCACCAGAAGGAAAAGAGTCAAAACCAACTATACTCCTTGGCTTTTTGTCTAAACCAGATCACTTATGCAAAAAAGAGACAAGGCTTGGACAACTTACCTAAGACATAAGACTAATAATAATTTATGGCATTTCAAAGCAATGCATAACCTTGTAAAGAAACAGGTTAATTTAAATAAAAAAAAAAAAAACAATTCTATGCAAAAAAGATCAGCACAAATCCAGCCCCAAAACCTTCTGACACACTATCAAAAAAATCCTACACCCAGGAACTCATTCTCCCCCCAACCCTCCTGTGATAGTACCCTGACATGGCATCTCAGTTTAACTCTTACTTCATCGATAGCATAGCTTCCATCACTAACAAATTCCCTCCATCACCCTCTACTTTCTCTCAGCCTCCTATTACCTGTTACTCCACATTTTCCCTTCAACCAGTTTCCACTTGCTTCATCGAATCCCTCTTGTGCAAGCTCAAGCCATGTTCCACCTTTGCAGACAACCTTCCTAATGAATTCCTAAAAATGGCTGCTAACTCAATTGCCTACCCAGTCAACATAATTATTAATTGATCTATCAGGGAAGCTTATGTCCCTTCCCTGTGGAAAAAATCTTTCATCCGTCCCCTCCACAAATGTGGCACTTCCACAGAAATTTCTTACTTTAGGCCAATTGCTATTCTTTCACCACTATCAAAACTTCTAGAAAAACATATCCATAAACAACTTCTTCAATTCTTACTTGACAATAATCTTCTTTGTCCCACCCAACATGGATTCAGACCAGCACACAACACTATCACTGCTCTACTATCCTTTACTGACACTGTCAACAAAGCTCGTGACTCAGGAAACTTTGCCTCTTATTTGTTCTTAGATCTATCCAAAGCCTTTGATACTTTCTCCCACCCCAAACTCTTATCCCAATTATCTCTTCTGGGCTTAACTGAAACATCCTTAAAATGGTTCTCTAGTTCTTTCTTTAACAGATATCAGTCTGTCAAGTGGAACTCTGACTTCTCTCCGTACTTACCAGTCAGCACTGGGGTACCCCAAGGCTCAATACTAGGTCCACTCCTCTTCAACATTTTTATTAACCATCTTAATACTGCCACCAAACAAGCCACCTTAATTCAATATGCCTTTGACTCTACATTAATCTGCTCTGCTAAGAATCTTTCTCATCCACAGAGCTTAACTCAAGAAGTGTACAATTCCATTGTGTCTTGGCTCACCAACAACCATCTACTACTTAACCCCCAAAAAACTAAACTTCTGCTATGTTTACCAAAACAATTTTCTCCAGATACTTCTAACTTTGCTATTACTTCCCTGAACAATACTTCAATCAATGTGGTTTCACACACAAAACTGTTAGGTGTAACTATCAACAACAATCCTAAGTTTGACCTGCTTATCAGCAGCAACATAAAAAAAAAAAATCCAAAATTGGGCGTGATGTATAGGGTTAAGAAATTCATCTTCAACTCGGCAAGAGTAACCCTTGCCACCGTCTATCTCTTACCTTTCCTTCTATATGCTTCACCTATTCTAACCAATCTTCACTTTTCCCGAAAAGCAAAACTTAGCCAATGGTATAATAAAATAGCTAAATTTGTCACAGGCCAAGCCCACTGCTCTAACCATTGCTCTGCTCTCAAGTCCTTAAATTGTCTCAAACTACCCCACCTTCTCACCTTTAATCAACTAACATTAACTTACAAAATACTGTAAAACTCCTCGTTTTCACAAACGACATCATCACTACTTCAACACTGTATTCCATCTCATGACCAACTCTCTTTTCACAAGTATTTACTATCTATTTACAGACCTCAAAAGTATAACGGTGTTAGTCTGTACTCTCACTGTGTTGCCAAATCATGGAATAGCATTCCAGAGTCAGTCAGACTTATACCTCACTATTATTACATCAAGTCTAGGCTGAAAGAACATCTGACCAATAATTGGATCTGCCCATGCTCCACACCATCTTAGTACTCTTTTACATTCCTTTCTTCCCAATCTTAATAGACTTTTTCTCGGTCTGTCCTACTTCCCTTCCTGCATTACCTACTTTCTAGCCTAACCTTCTATAATTCATTAACCTTCTAATGTTCCTTCTCTCTGTTCTTACACAAACCTTTATCTATTCCAGAAATTATGACTGAAATTTACTAAAGTCTCTTTCCAAAAAGAGTATATAGTTTTTACTACATATTACTTATTCTGTGATATATTTTTCATGCGTTATTATGTAACATACATATTAGGAGCTCTCTTCTGTCTTCTATATAGTACATGTTCAGCTTTATTGTTTGCTTTATATTTGCTTTTTTTCTTGTTTTATTGTATCCACAAATTGTACTCCTGTGTGATTGTCTCAGTCTTTGTAACCAATATTGATTTGTAATTTTGATTAAATTGTACTGTGGAGCTTTTCTTCCCAGGCCTCCGCTGTAAATGGGCTCATACCCAGTCGGACCTTCCCGGTAAACAAATGTCAGATAAAATAAGTAAATAAAATTTGCTTATTATGTAAGGTAGTTAAGCAAAATGTGTATTGTGTCCTAGTCAGTGTAAGACTGCATAGTAAATGTGTATTCTGTCTTAGGCAGTGCTTTATTTGAGCTGTGGCTTGAGTGGTGACTGAAGAAAGTCATTGACTAGCTCACCTGCACTGTTAACAAACAAAAATAAAGTAAAAATAATGTCCCTTCATATTTGCTGTCAGTTTGTGTACACAATGTGGAAAAACGCTATTCAGAGACACATTAGCAGCAATGAGGAAAGACTTCATTATCAGCTAATTTGCATGCCATTGAATCTCCCTTAACTTTTCAGAGTGCAAACCAGCATTTGTCTGCAGTAGATAATCCTGTCAGCTCATGCATCTCTTTGGCACAAGCACCCCACTCATTTACTGTCCCTCACACATGTCAGCATACCTCTTCTTACCTTTCCTTGAGTTGGCTGGATGTTCCTGATGTCTCTTCTAATTTTTTTTGTTGTTACCCGTGTGAATCACGGATATTTACAATCAGTCAGTAATGCCAGGCATTGGAGTTTCATTCTCCTTAGTGTTTATTAAGTGCACCGTGATGCTCGATTTGTTGTGTTGTTTTAAGTGACTCATATTCATACTTAAATAAATTCTCTCTGCAGTTGTCTAGTGTTCCTCCTGGCTTTGTCCTGAAGCCTCTCCCCACACAGATACATACCCATCTTTCTCAACAGTCTGTCCCTGATTTTCCAGGATGCTTTGTTATTGCATCTTACATCACACGCTGTTGCAGTCATTGAATAATCCCAGAGATTCAAGTTTCATTCTTTTTTATTATGTGAAAAAAAAAATGCTTGCCACACTAATTGATATTTGGCACAGTGGGTTAATACTGATGGTGTCTGTGTCAAGAGTACAGTGTTTAAAACCTTCCCCCCTTTTGTTATGTCTTTTTTTATAAAAGTTTAGGTAATTTATTACAATATCACTGTTGTTTAGTGGAGGTGCAGAGGATTAATATCCTCTGTGTGAGATGCAAGTGTTTGGGATTTGAATCTAAGTGTATTTAGGACATGGTATGTAGAGTATTCTTGGTGTCTAGTCTTACCCCCAATCTCATGTATTTTGTGCTGCATAATGTTCTGTTGTCTTAAGCACCTTTAAGGCACAGTGTAAAGAGTTATTCCCGGTGTCTAGGGTCCCCCTAACAGCATTGCAATATTTATTAGTCAAGAGGAGTGTGGAGGTATAACAGCTCCCCTACACACACACACACACACACACACACACACACACACACACACACACACCTGTCCGACACCCTTACTAACAGCCTACCGCAACCTACCAGACACACATTCATATATATGGGAACACATGGTGCCCCCACCCCTGCAGACCCAACAGTATCTGTCCACTAAACTCCCCTACACTTACCTCTTTTTTGATGAATGAATACAAGCTTTTGGCCATGTTCATTAACACAGCTGGCTGGTGTACCTTACATAGATGAGCGACTGCAGGCATTTCCAGGGGAGACCACATAGCTAATTAGCATAGACCACTACCCGGAATGCCTCATTAGCATTTGTAGTAGGCTGCAGAGACACCTCACTACATTGCTATACTTCTTCATGTTGCAACACCATTGTAGTGCTGTCTCTGAATCAGAAATGGTTACAGCGAGGTGTGCTCCTCATGATAACCTTTCTGAATTCACCCCTTTATATAGATTTCAGTTATTATTTGTCATTCTTGAGCACTACTTGCGTGTTTGCCCAGTTGTAAACCAGCATTTCCACCCATACATTTCAAATTCTTTCTCAAAAATTCTGGACAAAGCTATAAGTAATGGGTGGACAAAGGGTCAAAATCAGGGATGATTTGTAAATATTATTCTAATTTACTTAGAAAGTTAACAGCAGGATTTACATCAGCATGCATGTCTGAAGAATAATAATGTCTGGTGTTATTGACTGACTGTAATCCTCAGTGATATACCATAAAATCAAAAATTTTACATGGGACAGGGAACATTTTGAGGCAAAATCTATAAAACCATGAATTGAGAGAGATGTTTCACCCCATCTACTTGATAAACAGGAATAAAGTTTCAAGGCAAAATGCCAGTGTCTTAATGACCTAGACTTTCATCAAGTGCATTGCCTGTTGCTAGATTGTTATTTTAAGTCCACTCACTGCCCATTAGCCCAGCCTTATCTGTGTATGGTGTTGTAGGAAAGTGTACAGAGATTCCGTGTAAAGAGAACTGATAGGCTTCAAGGCTTGTCTTATAGCCAGTCTGTAGCAGCCCTCTCTCTCCTCTGTAACTTAGTGCTTTAGAGGATACCTCTGCTTTATGTAAAGAAGATAAAAGCACCTCTTACTGTTTGAAAACCTTTGTTTACAATACATCCTAGTGACCTAAACACAAAAGGACACTTAGTTCAGTAGAAGTTAATGTCAGCTGTATTATGTAATATGACAGCTTCATATTTCAGACTCCCATACCTACCAAGTAAATTCCCTTTCTCAGTTAAACACAGTCTATTCCTTCAAGAAGGAGCCACAACCACAAGACTAAATATGCACCAGTAAGCTTAAGCATTGGATCTGGGGTACAGTGCTCCCTGAAGGCCAAAAGGTCTTGATCTTTTTCATCAAATCTGAATCTCTGAACCTAAAAGCATTCAGAACACACACATTCTTAACTATTTAGAACTCGATCACCTAGGTACTGAACAAAAGCACTACTGAACCCGGGAGGTATACATATTTTGTGTATTTTGAAAAACTCACTTTTCAGTATACTGCCATTAATTGCATCAGATCATTTCCATTAGTATTTTAGCATATTGTGCATAGCCTTGTGTGACACTGCCAGCCCAGCTATCAGGAATTTTGTAAATAATTATATGTAATTTGTGAATATTGATATGATTTATACATAACTGTATCTTATGTACTGAGCTTCAAGAATGTAACCACAGCATACCCTGCTGGAACATAGAAGATTTACTTACAAAACTTCAAGAAAGTAAGTTGAAATTAAGTGCTTTACAATGTACTATAAAATTTTGTTTCATTGCAGCAAGAAGACGGGATGTCTAGAGCTAGAAGTTTTTTCTATTGTCTTGGAGAGAAGTCTTTACTATGTTTAAAGTGTAAAGTGTTTTACTGCTCTATAATTTCCTAGCAGCTGCACTTCTGAGAGATATGTACTTCTTACACAGAGATATTAAATTTCTGTTAGTGTCTGTTAGCCTGGGAACTGAAGGCAGGTGACAAACAGTGATGTTATCCAAACTGACCCAGCAGAAATGTTTGATAGTAATTTAAGAACTCTCTCAGAGAGAGACTGTGGACATTTTGTATCTTGTCTTGGACCTAGAAACATCGATTCAGCACTTCTGCCTGTGTGTAATTAAGACTTAGGGCATAGTATCTCACTTAGATATAGACAGGGCTATAGTAAAGGTTAGTTTAGATGTTTTCTGTATTTATTTGAGACTGCTCTGCAATGTTGTTTTAAAATATTTCTTGTGATTCTGAACTCTGTAGTTACTGTGTTGATTGAGTATTGTCTTGTTCTTTTATTATTTATTATTAAATATATTTGAACCTATTGTTGTGGCTGATATTTGTGAGACATATTTAAGCTCTTACAGTACTTGCATATGTATTTGGTGACACTGTACAGGCCACTCCTAATAGCCTGGTGCTTGGTCACATTTACCATTTGGATAATAGTAACATGCGTCAGGGCTGGTAACTCGGCACATAAAAATCCACTACCAAACATTAGCGGACCGGCGTTCCACTGTGGCGACCCCTAACCAGGATACGCCAAAAGAAACAACAACACAGTAGGATTGGTCACTCTTTGTAAGGGCTTTCCAGTAGTTGATAAGGAGGGGTTGATGGCAGTAATAACTACCTTATAGTCTGGGCAGAAGGGGGCATAGCTAGTAAACCTGTGCCAGCCTTCCCAAGATGTGTGTGTGTGTGTGTGTGTGTGTGTGTGTGTGTGTGTGTGTGTGTGTGTGCGTGTGTGTGTGTATGTGTGTTTATATATAAATCAAATCTCAAAGTGTGTGTGTGTGTGTGTGTGTGTGTGTGTGTGTGTGTGTGTGTGTGTGTGTGTGTGTGTGTGTGTGTGTCTGTGTGTGTGTGTGTGTGTGTGTGTGTGTGTGTGTGTGTGTGTGTGTGTGTGTGTGTGTGTGTGAGCTACTTGGACAGGGACACAAAGCACTGGTTGGACAGACAGGGTACTGGAGGTCTTGGCTTAACCCCTCAGCTGAGATCTTAACCATATAGCTGTGCCAGTGTGGAGTCTTATTGGGGATCTGGAGAAAGAGGGAGAAAACAGCCCCAGACTGACTGTGATCTCTGTGTGCTCTTAAGGGAAATTGTACTTTACTGTGTGTGTACTTGTTATCCTGCCAACGTGTACATCCCTCACTGTTGCCAGTGGTGAGGATTGAGGCTCCTTAATTACTGGGCCAGTGCAGGGGTGTCACAACTTGTAATAAATGGCATCCTGGATTATGGCTCTTTGTTGAATAGCTATTTGCTAAACCTCACCACTACTCATCCATTTTCAGCAGTCAACTAATAACACATCAGCATCATTACTGTTTGAGTGTTTATTGCAAAACAATACACTCTGACATACATCACCACCCCAGAAAAAATGGAGATAGGAGAAGGGCTTCCTGATCAAGAGGACGATATTGACACAGGAGATGAATCCCCCATTGCAGCATCTGATGCAAGAGGAGTTTCTCTCTGCACTTCATGTAGTAAATGTTCTCATACCCTAAGGGGTCACTGTACTGTAGGCTGAAGAAATTAAAGGCTATAACCTCCAACAACCTCAGCAAAAAGTCACTGTCTTTAACACTGCGAGACGTTCTTTGATGAGCATAAACAGTGCTGACATTTGATGATTGTATCTTCACAAATTGTTGTTGTTTGTCTTTTCGGCTTTTCCCGGTTAGGGGTCGCTACAGCGGAACTCCGTCCACTAATGATTGGCAGTAGATTTTTTATGGTGCCAAGTTGCCAGCCTGACGCCCAACCTTCAGCGAAGGCACGCCCATTCACGCATGTCTTTCGGTGGCCACTCGACTGTGGGGAGGACATGCAGACTCCACACAGAAGGTACTCCAGCCATAAATCGAACAGGAGAACCTCTTGCTGTGAGGCAACAATGCTACTGGTGTACCACCGCGGCTTCATATGAAATAGACATCAAAGAATAGTCATACTGCTGGCAACCCTCTTATCTTTTTGAGATGTTTGCCCTGTGTATACATTTATTATTCTGTAGGGACTGAGCTAGCAGTGGTGGTGGTGCTTTCCAGTTACGTTAAGTAATGTAACCAGCAAGGGCATGGTACCATCCTGTTTCTTCTAAAATACATTATGTACTGTGTATGGACCATATGGCAAAAGTATATTTTAAACTGGCCTGAAGAATAAGGAGTTCAGGGAAGGCAGAAACCAAACAGTTTCTTTGCTTGTTGTTATTAAAGAGAACACATGTAAGAGCAGCTTATTGGTAAAACATGACATTGAGATCCCAAACAGGGCGTTATGGTTTGTAAGTAGGAAAGATGAAAAACTTGAAGCAGGAAAATTAAAAGGATGTTTTTAAACCAAATTCTCTGCAGAGTATGTGCTTGTGTGTTTTGAATAGGTTTGCTGAAATTGCTGATGCATTGCCATTGCAGGGTACATTATGTTAGATGTAATGGTGGTAGGCCTTAGTTTCACTTCACCATCCAGTCACTGACCGTGGCTGCCTTGCCCAGTATTGAAAAGGCATAGCTTAGGTGTAGCTAAGTGTGCCGCTCCTACCCATCACTGTAGTTACCATTTGGCCAGCACTGAGTGGTGTTCTCGTTGTCACATTTGCCACTGCTTGTAGGAATGGTATTTCTGTCATGTTTAAGACCCCTAAATTACATATTTTGTAAATGTATGTATGCTCATATTGTATTCCTACTAGCTATGCTCAGTAGTCTTACTTTGGTATTATTTTTTAGCAATGCTAGCATTAAACAGTCATGGTGTAGCTCTAATTATCTGTTATCTCAAAAATTAAGGACATACATTTGCAAATGCCTTTTAAAAGTAAAATAAGAATAAATAACTTTGGAGGCCTTCACCACTGGGTAATTGTTGGGATTTCCTCTTCAAGTAGATCACTTGTCATTCCTGTAGTAAGGTGTGAGCATGTCTCTGTTTGGTACAGCTTGTGCTGTCATGAGCTGAGCTGGGAGGACACACTGAGTACAACCAGTAACCAAACACAACAACGCAGAACAAAATGAAAAAGAAGCTCCAACACCAGAAAGTGATTTATTAACCAACAACGATAAATGGATTGACCTAGGTTTCGTCCCACAATGGACTTCTTCAGAATAACAAATGATACACACAAACATACTGAATTTATACAAAATACCCCACCCTCAGTTATTCAATAATGAATTAATAACTTAATTAAAAAACTCATTAAAACACAATATCAATAGACTGAAAATTAAAAACTTGCTCTAAACACTTGCAATAGATCACAAAAAAGCAAACAGTGAAATGACAAGTGGATAATACCCCATCTAAATGAAGTATTGGATGTATATTAAACCATTAACTTCTACCCAATGTATGTTTTAACTTGAGCAAAGGCATAATGGTTATGTGGTCGTTAATACCAGGGTAATTCTGTGCGTCCAACCTGATTTGCCATTTCAACTCACATATATCCAAATGTATATCCAAAATCTTACTCTGTAGATCACCCTTAATTTTTTGCAATACACAAAACTTAAAACAATGACTACTGTTACCTATAATGTGTCTTGCTAATGCATTAGTAGGCTTTAAATTCCTGATGCCTAAATTGTGTTCTCTAATTCTCTCTCTAAAAAGCCTACTAGTTTTTCCCTATATAAAAGGCGGGACAATCCCGGCATTTGGCCAGGTAAACCACATTTTGAGCATAACAATCAAAATGTCCTTGAATACTTATGTGATGGTTATTGACCATAAATTTCTCCCCTGTAATTAATATATGTTGACATATGGAACATCTTCCACATTTAAAATTACCCGTCCTCCTGTTGTTTGATGGAACTTTTGCAAGAGAAGATCTCTCAAAAATATTTTTCAAAGATGAGTCCTTCTTGTATACAAATTTTGGACCTCTCCCAATTTTTGCCCCCACATTTTTGTCCATTCTCAAAATACCCCAATTTTTGTTAACCTTCCATGTAATCCAATCAGTATCCTCGTTATAAGTAGTTATAAAAAGTAATGGAAAAGGACCCACATTGTGAGGTGTGGTGGGAATTGTCTCACAACCATCTAGATTTTCAAAACTAAGTATAGGTTTGTAAATTCCTTTTTCTCTTTTGTTCCTGATTTCATTAAATAATTCACCACATAGTTCTTTGGGATATCTTCTATTCAAAAACAATCCCATCATAAAATGTAATTCCTCCACAAAATCCTGCTGGTCACTAACCATTCTGGCCGCTTCCACCATTTGCCCCCTAACAATGGCTCTTTCTTGGTGTCTGGGATGCCAACTGTTATAATGCAAATACGAATTTGAAAAAGTAGGTTTCCTATAAATATTAGATTTTAACCTACCTTGCGATTCCTTAGTTATCCTCCCATCCAAGTATGAAATAGTGTCACCATTATTTTCATGTGTAAACTTTAAAAACCAAACTGTGTTGCTAATGTATTTAATAAATGCTTCAAACACCTGTATTCCTCCCTCCCAAGCAATAAAAATGTCATCCAAATATCGGGTGTATAATTTTATATACTTGTTAAATTCACTGTGGAATATATAAGTTTGCTCCCAATAAGACATAATGTAGTTAGCATAAATGGGGGCACAAGCGGCCCCCATTTCCACTCCCGTAATCTGTTTAAAAAAATGCTCCTCAAAAAATAAAAAATTGTTATTCGAAACTGCCTCCATAAGTTTCACGTATACATTAATTTCATCTTGTTCAAATTTACCAGTTTTTGTCAACTGGTGTTCCAACCAAAATAACCCTATATCGTGAGGTATAACTGTGAATAAATTACAAACATCGATGGTAACAAAAATAGTATTGACTTGATCTGAGCAGTATGCTCCTTTAGTTGTTCGTTGATTTGGTGTAATAAATCCACAACGTCTGCCGAGGAACTAACGTTTTCCATGAAGAAAAACAAGTACAAGTCTTTGACGGAGAAACAACATTTGGTTGCTAATTCACAGGTATTCGGGTCTTTGGGAATACCTTTGACTCAAGTCACACCACCCTCATCAAGTATGGATATTTCCAGCAGGCAGACTATTACAAATTTACTTGGTAAGGACAGTAACAATGTGCAAACTGTATCAGATGGGGGAAGCCACACAGGAGGAAGTACAGAAAGTTGGAAACACAATATGCATGTTGGCAACAGTAAGTGGGGAAATGTACTCCCTTAGCGCTCCAGACATATTTGTTAAGCCACTAGTTAGACTTAAAACAAATACAGTAGGAGTAACAATACTGAGATATTGAAAAGCAGCCTCTGCACCATGGTACAGTGGCATGGACTGTTCTTTCTCTTCCCCTACTCCAGCCCATCCTGCCTAAGCTAGGTGATGTTATATAACAAGGAAAACACACCTTCTTCAGAACTGCCCTGCCAGATAAAACTCATCTGATACACATGATGCATCACTCCTAGTATTTCATTTGAAATCAGCTGTTAGTGTGCTGCCATGGCTTACTTAAATAGCATCTTGTTTAAGTCTATTTTGTTTTTATTTTATTTAACATTTGTTTACCAGGAAAGTCCGAATTGGAACAAAGCCAATTTGCAGCGGAGTCCCAGGGAGAAATGCTCCAGACACATCTTTGAATTGTGGGAGGAAACCGGAGCACCCAGAGGAAATCCTCACAGACGCAGGGAGGACATACAGACTCCACACAGAAGACACCCCAGCCAAGGATTGAACTGGAGAACCTCTTGCTGTGAGGCGACAATGCTACCGCTGCACCACTGCACCGTCATCTGTCTTTTGATTCCATACATTGAATGGATATTTTTGTATTAATGCGTCCCTGGGAACATAACTGTGTTGGTGTTGTCTACTACCATTCATTTTGTAAACTGTGCAGTCCTTCCCACATCACAAAAATTATTTATTTGTTTGCAGTTTGTTAACCATGAAAGTCCATTGGGCCATACTGAGCCCGTTTTCAGTGGAGGCCCGGGGAGAAAAGTTCCACAGTACAGTAGAAAGCAAAATCATATACATTGGCAGTATATACTTCTCAGACAAATTAGATTACGATTTTCAAACATAGTTAGTAGTCAGACAAATTGCAGTGACAAATTACCATACTACAGACAAATTGCAGTGACAAATTACCATACTACATAAGTAATATATACAGCTATATAGATTATTAGATTACAAATTTGAAACATGGTTAGTAATTCAGTAGTCAAACGAACAGCAGCGACAGATTTCCAAGAATTTTTGGAGATACTTATCACATGGTGGAATGTTAGATAACACAGTAGGGAGAAGATGAAATATTAAGTAAGTTTCTTAAGGAGGTTGAGTGCAAGAGCAGTCCAGAGGGAGGAAAGGTATGTGTATAGAGAGATTTTGAATTTGACAGGATTTTGTGTAGTTCTGTTAGCTAATGGGAGAGCATTCCAAGTTTTGGTTATGGAGTAAGAGAAGAGCAGCTGGCCTGGAGGCCGGTTTGGCTTGTGTAACAGAAGTAGGTGCTGGTTCTCACATCTTAGGAGCCTGTTGGGAGGTAGAAGGTAAAGATAGAACTTAGGGCCGGACAATCCAAGAGTTTGAAGATATGTTTGTGAGCAGTAGTAATTTGTAGGTAGATGAGGTAGTTTGGAAGTTCTAGCCATTTTAGGGAGTGAAAAGCAGTACAGTGATGGGTTTTGTTTTTGGAATTTGTTGCATATTTTGTGATCTTATTATAGCATGTTTCAAGATTAGCTTTTTGGGTGGTTTGAAGGTTGAAAAATATAGGGGTGCCTTACATTAGAGAATGGAGTAGGTAAGTGGAAGCAAGGGTTTATCTGGTGGAGGCGGTAAGGTATTGCTGGTGCTGTGGTGCCTGTAGAGCATACCAAGTTTCTGATGAGTTTTGTGGATTTTTTTTGCAGATGGATATAAAATTTTAGTTGTTCGTCTGTAGATACTCCTAGGCATTTTGTGTGACTGACAGTTTCTATTTGTGCTTTATTTTGAGAATAAATACGAACATGGATTTGTCCAATATGGTTGATTTTTTTGAAGGTGAAAAGTTTGTTTTTAGATTTGTTTTGGTTCAAGGCTAGATGGTTATTAAACATCCTGGATTCAGTGGTGGAGAAGGCTGTTTGAGTTTTAAGTTGTAGTTCTGAAATAGTATCGGCTGAGCAGATGATGGTTGAGTCGTCTGCATATTGAATAAGGGTAACATTGGTGATAGACATGTGAAAATTATTAATGAAAATATTGAATAAGAGGGGATCGAGTATGGAGCCTTGAGGAACTCCGGTAGGGGTGTTAAGATAGGAAGAGATTGAGTTTTGCCATTTGACAGCTTGTTGCTTGTCTGTTAGATAGCTAGAGAACCAGTTTAGAGTGGTGGGGGAAAGTCCAAAGTTTGTGAGTTGTGGTAGAAGTAAAGGGTGGGAGACTGTATCGAAACTAAGAATATGTAGCTACTGTTTTCCTAGAGTCACGAAGTCTGTTAATAGTATCCAGAAAAGATATAAGGGCTGTTGCAGTGCTGCATCCAGGTCTGAAACAAGAGGTGGTTATGAAGAAGATAGGACATCAGTTAAACGTGGATGCATTTTTCCAAAATTTTAGAGATTGAGGGGAGGATAGTGATATGGCGAATGTTGAAGATATCATTGTTTGTCTGGGTTACCTATTGAAAGAACGAAAGTTACAAAGTGCGAACGCTCAGATGAGAGAAAATGCCGCAAATTGAAGTTTGTTTGTTTTTTTTTTTTTTTACGGAGTACAGTGAAGATCAGAATATTTGCCCTTTCTTCACTGTAGTGCAATCTTGGGAGTTGGAATATATATTCAGTGGGGGGTGTGGGGGGCTAATGTTTTCGATTTGTGGCATTTTAGCTCATCTGAGCATTCGCACTTTGTTCATTTCGTCCTTTCAATATAGACCCATTTGTCCGGCTTTGAGAAGAGGGAGAATATAAGCTTTCTTCCATAATTTGGGAACATACTATTCTTGAATGGATCTGTCAATTAGGATGCTATGGGAAATGTGATGGCTTCAGCAGTGATCTTTAGAAAAGTGTGGGGGGGGGGGTAATTTGTCAGGTGCGTTAGAGCAGGGTTTGACCTTAAGGAGTAGTCTTTCGATAGTTGTGGTAAAAACAGGGGTTAATAGTAAAATTAGAGGCAGGAGGGGTGCTGAGTTTAGGGGAGGATAAGGAGTTTGTAGAGGTAGGGAAAATAGGGGATGTTTTAGGAGGAGCAGTGTTAGTTGTGTTATCTTTGTCCTGAGGAAAGCTAGCAGTAATGTAGGCTGTGCAATTTATAAAGAAGGAGAAGTTAAAGAGAGATGTTATTTGATTTGAAAGTTTGTCAAGATGTTGACAGGGATTGTTTTTTTGTGCCAGGGTTTAGGAGAGATGAGATGGAATCCCAGAATTGTTTAGGGTTTTGTTTGTGGTAGACTGTAGTTTAGTGTAGTAAGCTTTTTTTGTCTTTATGTACTAGTTTTTTTACCTGATTATGAAGCTGTTTAAAATGTACCAGGGGTCTTGTTTTTTTGTTAGTTTGATAATGTTTCCATGCTTTATCTCTGAGGTGCATCTGATCTTTAGAAGGTTTGGTCAGCTGTGAAGTGGAGTTAATTTTCATTATTTTCCTGTGTAGTGGTGCAAGGCTGTTTAGCGTGTCCAGAAATCTAGTACTGAAATAGTCTACAGCATTATCCAGGAGGAGAGTACTTAGTATGTACCAGTTGATCTTTTTTAAGGATATCAGAAAACATTAGATGATTGAAGGCAGTTAGGTTCCTTATATGTTTGTACTGGTGTTGATTTTGTAAGTCTGAGAGGGAGCAGCAGATAAAGGTGGGAGATGGTCACACAGTGTATCTGGGAGAGTCCCTGCTTCAGCTGTTTTGTTGTGGTAGGAGATGAAAATCCAGTCTAGGATGGATCCTAAGGGGTTATCCTTGGTTGGTCTGGTAGGGGTGTTTATGAGCTGAGTAAAGTTACATAAATTTATAGTGATGGTAGGGGAGTTGGAGGTCAGGTTTGCCCAGTTGATGTTTACTTCACCTAAGATAATGGTTTATTTTTTATGTTAGTAGAAATCCAGGCGAGGATGTCTTCTAGTAAGGGGATATTCTTTCCAGGGGGTATGTAGAGAAGTATGATACAAAGATTTTTGCAGTGTTTAACTTTAGGAAAGCAATGGTTATTTCTGCATGGGCGAATTGAGGGATGGGATTGGTGTAGGGTACTATGGTGAGTGTGTTAGGAAAGACTATTGCTACTCAGCCTTCTTTTTTGTTGAGCCTATCAGATCTAATTGTTTGGAAGCCAGGGGGGAGAAATTCAGAATCTTTAATGTAATGTTTAAGCCAGGTCTCAGTGATGGCGATGATGTCAGGTTGTTTATGGGCGATTCAGGCATGAAAAACTGGAGATTTTGTTGCAAATGCTGCAAGTATTTACAGTTACCATGTAAATGGATTTGCGGGAGCTAGTTGAAGTTGGGCCTGGGTTTGAATGTATATCTCCTGATAAAGGCAAAGTATTGAGAGTGAATATATAAGCCAAAGGCTCTTGTCTTGTGGAAGCTTTGGTGTTGTATTGATGGAGGGCATTGGTATTGTAGTGTTTAGCAGTTTTCTGGATTTTGTTTATGAGAGGGGCGATTTTTAGTTTGTATTGGAAGAGAGGATTTATTAGGTAGAGGTAGGGAGATATGTTGGTATAGCTAGCAGGTTTTTTGAAAACTGTAGTGAAGATGGTAGAATAATGGGTTGAGAAGGAGATGGGGTTGAGGGCAGTGAGATGTAATAAGGGAAAGGGAAGTACAGAGAGAAGTGATAAGGTTAAGAGGAATATTATGGATGACTGCATTGTGATTGTGTAGTGTAGGTATTAAAGGCTGTAGAAGGATGTTTTGGTGGGAATGTCTGGGAAAGGAGTGTTGAGCTATTGGAATTCTTTTAAATGAGTCTGTATTGTAGTAGTGAGGTGGGTAAGGCTGGAGAAGGGTATGTGATTGATTATGAGATGGAGTGGAAAGGTGGGGGTTTGTGGAGAAAGTAGTTGGAGTGAAATGAAGAGCTATGATTGATGTGCAAATATTAGTGGGTGGAGATAGTGAGGTAAGAAGTGGACTTACAATGTAAAATGAAAATGGGAGATCAGAAAGAAAAATAGGGTTAAATTAGATGGTACAATCACTAACACCTGGAGTGTACATAGAATAATATAGAGAACATGGATAATACAGAGAAAGAGCAGCCTAAGAGGGAAAATAAAGGGCACTATAGAGATGAGATTACTAGAGGTTAGAAGATGGACAAGCAGCAGGTCCGTGACACAAACACTAGCCATCAAAGAGGAGTAATGTTTTAAACCGCTGTAACTGAAAGCTGTATTCAGAATATTGTATGTCTAGGCAAGGTCTTCTCTTGAGAAATCCAGTATTTTTCTGTTGTGTTTAGTTGGGCATTCTAATCCAGATTCAGCTCCAGTTCATCAGAATTTGCTTCTTGATGATTAAATTGTTCAGGTTTGGACTAAGACCACTGGCTTAAATTTTGCACATCTGCATGTTCTGGTATATGTAGTAAAGTCAACTTCATGTATCCTTGCATCTTCCTGTGTAGATCAGGTCTCATTGCAATCACAAAAAGCTGTCTAGAGTCAAGCATTGACAGTTCAGAAGTAGCCACTCCTGGGTACTCCATGGTGAAGTGTGCTAGAAATGTGACTACTATCTGAGAAAACTTTCTAACCTGTACTGTGTCCTTCACTTTATGGTTATTAAAGGACTCTGTATGTAGTTTGGTCATAGTCAGCAGAATGAAATTTCTAATAGTTAATGAAGGCGTTCCAATTGACTGCTGTAAAGTCATAAGTGAAGTTGTCCTTTGTTGGCTGACTACAGATATTAAAAGCACCCAGCTGACTATGGTAAACTTTAGCCTTCATTGGAAGGCACCCTCTGACCATTCTTCCACCATAATGTATAACTGTGTTGTTGCCTAGCTTATTACTTTAAAGACTGGAATTAAAAAGTCACTAGAAGAGAAAACATGTTGGTCAGAGTACAATCATACTCCAAGTGATTGCTCCTATTTGTCTTGTGATGATATTGTAAAAACCACAACACAACATTATGTTGTTGTTGTTGTCTTTTGGCTTTTCTCCGTTAGGGGTCGCCACAGCGGAACTCCGGTCCGCTAATGATTGGCAGTAGGTTTTCATGAACGCCGAGGTGCCAGCTCGATGTTCAACCTTCAGCGAAGGCACACCCATTTACGCATGTCTTTCGAACGCCCACCCAACCGTGGGGAGGACATGCAGACTCCACACAGAAGGCAGTCCCTACACTCTATCCGAGAAATATGTAGGCTTTCTCTCCATTTGATTTTATATAGTTATGATCACAAAAAGCTGGCTATCAAGAATGCAGACTGGTCACAAATGTACTACAAATGTACTGTCTTGAACTGAATTCTTCTTTAGTCTGCTTTATTTGTACCTTCTAAAGGCATCTGAAGAAAAAAAAATGATATCCTTTCCAAAGGTTACTCCTGATACAAATGCCCTAATGACTTAAGAGAAAACAGTGCTGTAGTTTCTATGATTAAAATAGAGCTGTCTCATGTAGGGAATCAGAAACAAGGTAAAATATATGCTTACTAGTAACAAAGTTAACTTACATATGTTTTAATAATGAAAAAACATATATGCAGTGTATAATGTATAAGTATGACAAGTGGTAAAGTTACCCTATATCTTGATTCAACTGAAGCAGGAACAGATGCAGAACTGAGGTGAGTTTGGAAGTAACATAAAAGTAAATCACAACAGTTACTGCAGAAGTCCTCCTTGCAGAACAGCCGTTATTGAGAGCATTTAAAGTTTGTGTTTGTGCTAACCTGCAGTTTCAGAAGGAAGAATTCTGTTATCTGTAATGGTGTACCATTATTTACTGACTGTAACCCTCATGTTTTCTTATATATTTTATTGTTTACCCCAAATTTTTCATTAGATCAGTGTTTTCTGTGACTTTTTAATAGACAGTCTTTGACAGTGTATAATTTACATATTTGTTAACTTTTATGTTGTGTATGAATATGCAGATAATACATGAAAAGTCACTGCCTTGTTGATCTCTTACGTATTAGTTTGATATTGTATTTTTTGTACTGTTGCCACTGGTTTAGGCCATTGCCGTAAAGGGATTCTACACCTTTATGAAAGGAATAAATATAACTCTTCTTTCACCAAATCATAGGTTGCATGAGAGATATATTAAAAAACTTGCAGAAAAAACAGCAGTACTCCTGAGTCATGTTCTGTTTGCAGGTATGAGACTTGCCTGTTCTGAGACTTGTGGCATTCCTGTGAGATTAAAGAGTCTGAAAATTTGGAACACAGTGATAAGAAAAACAGAAACATTTCTTTATACTCTCTAATCATGATACTTGTTAGTTATTTAATTTCATATATTTATTTGTATTTGTTTACTAGGTTAGTCTATAGAGTCCTATGGGGGAAGTTCCAAGAAAATTACAGATATATAAACCAAATACGTTTGTATGCACACTCAAAAAAAGAAAAGAAAATACAGTAGTATGCATAGAAAATGTACATAAAGTTGAAAATTAAAATATCATCATTTGGTAATAACAAAGGCACAATTAAGCAAAGATAAGTACAAGAGGTCAAGCTGCTGCACTGGCAGACAGAAAAAACTGTGAAATTGTATGTAGGCCTAGGCTATGTGCAGTATGATGGAATGTTTGGCTATAAATTCATTGTTCTTCTAGACCTCATCATAATTATAAAGCCGATAAAGCTGAACATTTCAAAGAAATGTTTGCTGGGTTTGGGTTGTACAGCTTGTTCTTGAATGTGTTTTATGTTTCTGTTTCTCACAGAAGTAAAGTTGGGAATTTGCAGGATCAGACCATTTAAATAAAATGGAACTCTGCACAGTCTACAAAATGAAGCTGTGCAAAAGAGGTTTTCAGTGGCAAAACAGATGGTGGCACAGTTAGAAATCTTTTTCTAGATGCTTTCCCCCTTCATATCTGTGACTGTTAACCATCAAGCACTCCTCCCACAGGTCTTAGCTCATGTTTTCTTAGAAACAGAGGGCCCTACCTGCCCCCAAACAAGGCCTTTCTGGAAAGATTTGTCTGTCATCCAGATAGCCAGTGAGGAGTTTGCATCCACTAAAGATGTTTGTACATCTCTCTTGTTGCTTTGGAAGGGCTTCCTTGTTCCTGTAGCCTAAGTCTGGCATCACTACCACCCGAGACTGGGACAGTCTGTATGTCGGATGGACCCTAATTGTCTCCAAGACAAGAAAGTACTTGTTATTGTGTCCCCCTTGCAGCTGCTCATTGAGATAGTCAACTATGGGGTCATTTTTCTCAAGTCATTAGCCTCATGCCTAGTGGCTGATGTGAAAAAATCTTCATCACAGCACAGACCTTCTACACCTTCCTAAGATGCATGTATGCTCCTTCACATATGTCCCCAAGGACTACCATCACTGGTTTGACAGCACCAAGTCCCCATCTTCCTTGTAATGGCCTTTGTCTGTCATGCGGACTTCCGCTTGCAAGGAAGCCCTTCTGGCCACTGAGGAGCCATCAATGCTTCTCCCACACACTGCCTTACCTGCCTTACTGGCATATGGGTGGCAGTGCCCTGCTACCCTTCCTTTGGCTAGGCTCATTCCACTGCCTGTGTGTGGGTGTGAAGAACCATGTACTTGTCAGTACCAGGACTGCCTTTCAGACCCCATTGATAGGACCCTTTGGTTTTCTGGTGTCACACTAAGAGAAGAATCTCTTGGAGGACTGCTCTTTTCCTCTGGTTTACTTCAGCTACTGCGCTAAGATTTAAAAAAAAAAAAAAAACTTTGGGGTTTTTATACCTCCCTCTACCTTTAAATATCTGTGCTTGAAATATCTATTCTGTTGATTTATTTGTTTTTGTATTTTGAGTTTAATTTCTCTTTTGGCATAAGAGTTATACTATATATTTTAAGGCACTTCAGAATTTCTGTGCAAGGTTTTAACAATTTTAATGTGTTTTATGGCCATTCGTGAATGTTTAACTGAGTATCTGATGTTGTCCTTTTCATTCATACCTTAACTGTTTACCCATAATGCCTCGCCAACCTAACATACCTCAGATGTCATTTGCTGCCATTCAGCATCAGACATGGATCCTTCTGCTCTCGATTTTTTGGAGTTTTTGATAGCAGTTATTCGTATGTTTTTCTCTCAGACTTTGTTAATTGTATATTCTAGCTCTCCTGCCTCTGTCTCATAATCTTTTAGCTATTTTCCTTCGCTTTTTATTCAGTTTTTTTTGGTACTTACTTACAGTACCATTGTTGGTACCTTTTTTCCCTTTTCTCTACTTTTGTGAGTGTTTCTGTCTAGCATTGTGGGTAGTTTCTAACGTCATATTTTCTATCTAAAAAAAAAAAAAACTTTTATATCGTTATTCTGTTTTTTTTCCTACTATTTATTTATAGTTGTGTTTATTGTACAATATGGCGGATAAACCTACGGGATTTAAAAAGTGCGTTACCAGTAGGTATAAACTTCCCAACTCAGATGTCCACAGGGAATGCATGTATTGCCTAGGTCCCGCTTACTTGGATGTGGATTGGTCACTCTTCTCTGGTTTTAACTCGAGGTTTAACTGAATGAAGGAACCAGAGGTTTAAACGCCTGGAGGAATAAGTTAGTCTTAGGAGGCTTCTTCCTTCTTCCGCTACTTCTACAGTTGCTGGGGCTCAAACCCCTACCAAAAAATCTGACAAGAGTAAGTCAGATTCCACTTCCAAGGATAAGGAGTCTTGCGAGAGGTGTCAGTACCATTCTTCTTCACTGACTCCTTCATCAGAGCCCCTTTTAAACTGCATAAGAAATCGGATTCATCTGTCTTGGATCAGACCTTTTCAATACCTAGAGCTCCTTGGATCCATAACTTTCCGTTCCTGTCAGATCCAGTATCATCACGGCTCCTTTCTCCTTTCTTGGAGGAATCTCCACGTAGACACTCAAGGCCTCCATCCACCGCATCATCTGTTAGATCTTTCAGAAGCTTGTCAGAAGCTGATGTGGATAGGATTATGAGGAAGTTGTACCAGAGCAGAGATTCAGATGGGGGTTCTTCTAGTTCTGACTCCCACCGGATCCATGAGCTGTCCTTTGTCCGTTGTTCCTTTGGTATCTCCTTTCTGATCCAGCCCCCTGTTTCGGAGTCCTCTGATCTGAGATCTTTGGGGGTGTCTTCATAAGATCCGAAGACAGTCCATTCTTTAATTCTAATGGTTTCCCTAAGTTGACTGACTCTTAGCCCTTCGGAATCAGAGGACTCTCAGAGCTGAAGCGTCAGCACTGGGTCCAGGGGGTTACAGTCAACTCTAAAGTTTTGGGAGCCATCTTTTCCCCTCAGGGATTCAGTGCTGAACAGCTCGGGTCAGACTCTTTCCTCAGGTGACGTGTTGGTGAGGTTGCAGGAGCTGAAGGTTTCAGAAATTCCACTCCCCTTGCTGTCAACTTCTGTGTCCTGTAGGCATTCTGCCTTTGAGGTTGTGGAGAGGGCTTTCTCCTTGTCTAGAGAAGGGACATCCCTGCCCCCCTCAAATCAAACAGCCATGCCTCATCTGGTTTTGTGCTCTGAGCCTCAGCCATCCATTCCACTGGGAGAGCCAGCCCAAACAAGTCTTCAGCCAGTCTGCCAGAACATTGCTATCTCTTCTGATACTTCTCCTGAGGAAGTCCCTTGGAGGAGAAGAACATGTAAGAGGGGGACACCTAGATTCCCCCAGAAATCTTTCACAGAGGACACCAATTCTGATGAGGGGGAGGGGTCCCCAGATCTCCACCTGAAGGTGTCTCCTTTGGAAACATCCTGGAGCTCCTGAAACAAAAAGGTGTTTGGTCCTCTGACACCCCCTTCCAGGGGAAATTGGTGTTTCTTTATTCTTTAGGGTCTGGCCCTTCTACTCAATCTGAGATATGTTAGGCTGATGGGCCATTATGGGTAAAAGGAGGAGCTTGAGAGGTTTTGGATCCAATGATCTAATAGAAGTGGCCGAGCTGGATCTGAGTCTGGGATCTGGACCTATCAGTTGAAGAAGAATGAAAATGGACTACACAGATGGAATGTTATGGTGAGTACATAACTTTTTTTTCCCTGTATTAAGGCCTGTTTAGTGCAGTTCCTCTTTTTGCCTCATCTTGTCAGAGCTGCAAGTAATTTGTGGCTGTTATTTCCATTGATTAAAAGCTTCTTTTGAAAGTTTTCACAGAAAACTTGCTTTCCTGCAATTTGTTTTGGAGGGGCTATGATTGAGATAATTAAGTAGATTAGCAGCATTTTAAACACATTTTTCATTTAATTTCATTTAAATCGTGATTTTGGCACCATTTTGTTTGTTAAGCATTTCTGACAGTAATTTTTCTTAATTTTATATTTAATTCCTTGTTTAAAGCTATTTTAGGCTGTTTCTATTCATGTGGGGCTAGAAATAACCTTTATGTACTAAAATGGTGGGTCTTTGTGAAATGTAGTCTGTGTTTTGTGCTAGGCTACTGAAATTGATGTTTTTTACTCAGTATAGCATCCCTGCAGAATTAGACTTCAGTTTGGTATGTAGAAGAATAGTGGATTTGTCCATTTTGTACTGAGTTGACTGTGCAACCAATATTTGGTATTCATTGGGATAGTTTTTGTCCTCTGACTTGATGCACCAACTGTCCACCCCTTGTGCTCCTGAAAAACATAAAAATAAATCAAAATGTATGTCTCAGCCTACACCTTGTGACTCAGCAGTAGCCTCAGCCTTGAGCAGGCTAATGAAACACTCAGCTTCTGTTACCTCCAGGTCTCCTGGTGTGGTGCTAGTTCATAGGTTGGTACCAGGCTATCGGCCCTAGGGCCTATACAAGCCTAGCCATAACAATTCCCCTGGATATTTCTTCCCACAATATTTACTTCCCTGGACCCCTGTCTAGCAGGGCGACTGACGTGATCCCCGGGGTGAATTTCCTATCTCCCATCCAATCGTCAAGGTTCCATTTGAAGAGGGCCAAGGAGGTGCTCTGCTTGACATGTATGGGCAGTCGATTCCAGAGTATGGGGAGTCTCTGGGTCAGGAACCTATCCCTCCAGCATGTTTTGTTCATTGTGATGACAAGGTTTAGATCCCTGGAGCATGCGGCTCTGAGGGATTGGGATTTCTTTAAGTGGAGCATGTCCAACGGCTCAGGGTTTGACATGGCCTTGTATGTTAAGCAGAGATCGCCTCTGAGTAGACGATATGCCACAGAGTATAGCTGGAGTTTTTTTTGATGGTCAGCATAGGGCATCTGCTTTAGGCCTGTGATTATTTTAGTGAGGTATTTCTGTGGCCTTTCCAGCTGTTGCAGATGTCTTGTGAGGTACATACCAAACAGAGCATTGTACTCTATAATAGGTCTAATGAGGGATGAGTACAGTGGGACAATGACCTCCTTTTTTCTGGATGAAAAGCCCTTAGTGATGAGGTGTGCCACATAGAAGGATTTCCTGACTGTTGTGGTGATGTGGTTATCGAAGGTGAAACCACTGTCCACCTATGTCCCTAAGTCTCTCATCACACTTTCGGTGTTTAGTGTACTGCCACCTATGCAGTAATTCATGGGTACATGTTTTTTCCCAAAGGGGATAACTATACATTTCTTGGCATTAAGCTTTAGCCCATGGCTCTGGCACCAAGCATCTGTTTCTGTAAGGCCCTTTCGTAGAATATCCACATCATTTGGGGATTCAATAATGGCTCCCAGTTTGCAGTCATCTGCGAATTTTGTTAGTCAGAGTCCCTTAGTGTTGGCCTGTACTTCTGAGAAGTAGATGCCAAACAAGAGCGTTCCCAGGACTGAACCCTGAGGTACTCCACTTGACACTTGTCTGGAGCTGGATTTGGAGTCGGCTACTTTTACAGTCTGGGTTCTGTCAGTAAACTAGTTGGCATCCCATCGAGTGACGTAGGGATTTATGCCCAGCTTAGTAAGTTTATCTATGATTCCAGAGTGGGGGATGGTGTTGAAGGGTTTGGCAAGGTCCAAATAGGCTGTGTGGACCACCTTACCCTTGTCCACAGCTCTGGAGACTGATTCGAAGAAGTCAGTCAGGTTCAGAAGACAAGATCGGCCCTTCACGAACCCAAACTGGGTGGGGTCCAGTGTTTGAAGGTTGCCAATGTCTTTGTTTATAAGTTCCATGATGATGCGTTCCATGACCTTGCAAATCAGCCTCGTCAGACTAATGGGACAGTAGTTCCCAGGATCCAAGGTGGATCCCCCCTTGTGGAGTGGGATAACTGTAGCTGGCACCACTCAGTGGGCACGAAGCCTGAGGTGAGGCTGTGATTAAACATGACACTTAGTTGAACAGATGAGTATTGCAACATTCTCCTGGGCTGTACTGTTGCTTCCTTCAGGTATGGGAGAACCAAACCTTTTAGGTTTAGGGGAAGTCAGGGGTGAGGAATCCATTGCCAGTGTTGATACCCCCCCCCCCCCACCTGGGATTTCCCCACATGAGTAATGTATGCTAAGAAGAGATAGAAGACTCACCATGTGGTCATCAGTTTCTGACTGTTTTACCACCTGAGATGGTGGCTATGGCTAGATCCATTGTATAGGCAGTTGATTATGGAATGCATACTAGGGTTATGAGTAACAACAGCAATGCAACCTCTAGTCAGTTGTCTGAGGATCCTGATTTTGAAAGGGGATATGATGTCTCAGGTTTTGGACCTGTCAGAGTCAGATCGGTTTCCTGTGATGACAGACAGGTTCTGGAACATAAACTGATACTTTCTATTACCCAAATGCTGACTAGTTTTGGGAATGTATTCAGATGGGAACAATCATTGTCTGCCTCCAAGATCAGCAGGGTTTATGATCTTTTGGAGGATGAGGCTGCCGACACAGAGGACCTTTCCTTCATTGATCCTAGCATTGGAAAATATTTTTTTAAGAAAGCTTGTAATTCTCATCTGTTCATTAACACTTTGCCTAAAAAAGTATTTAAGAAATTCAGGGTATGCTTGGCCTTGAAATCCCATTATCTGTGAACGCTGCTATGGTGTTCCCAGTGACTTTTTCTAGTAAAATAATTTTGTCTTTTTCAAACTTGTTCCTTCTGATAAACTAGGCAAGTGGCTAGGATCTCAGGGAAAGAAATCATCTCAGTCCAGCATGGTGGCTTTTAAAATGTTTAACTACAAATGTTTTATGTGGCAGTGTGTGTTGAGATGTATGCGTAGCTTAGACAAGTTAGTTGCATCAATTCCTGTTTTGCAAAAGGGCTGTGTCAAAAATATTGTTGTCAATGTTTCTCAGGTGTCAAAACAAGCTTTAAAGAGTGCTTTGGAGAGGGGTGAAACTATTACTAGAAATGCAGTGTCATCTGTGGTGATCAGGAGGTATGCTTGGGTGAACAGCCAGAACTTTTCTGATGAGTTAAAAAATGAGATTTTGAATGCCCCACTTGAGTCTGATTGTGTGTTTGGTTAAGCAGTTAATCAGATCCTTGAGCATTAAGATGACAGAGGTAAAGTTATGCAAGAGGTGTCAAAAATGTTTCATATTCCCAGGATGATTTTCAGCAGCCTTACAAACAGAAGTACTTGCCAAACAAAAACCAAGGCAATAAAAGGAAACTACAGGATGAGAACCCCATCAAACCTAACGAGAGGTTCCATCTCCAAAAAGTGGCCTGGCCATCAGTGACTTCTAACAAATGGGTGCTCAACATTGTTGGCTGGGATTACAGATGGCAGTGAAAAGAGCATCTGCCTCTATTCAAAGGGGTTTTCCTTCATCCACCAGATCAGACTTTGTTATTCCCTCTTATTCTTCGGCAAATGCTGAACTCTGGGGTCATAGAACCAGTTCAACCTCCACCATCTTACATTCACGCAATATAGAAAATAACAACAAAATTGCATTAAACTTCTGAAGCATCACTACTATCCCAATAGATATCCTCTCCTTCATGGGGACATTCATCCCAACCCAGGACCAGGCAGCAACACCCTTAGCCACCCCACTCCCCCTTTCACTCCCCGTTTAACCCCAAATTCTCTACTCATAGCTCACCTTAATATAAGGAGTGTTAACAATAAAGTAAGCCAACTACACGCACTACTAGATACTCACTCTTTTGATATCCTATGCATAACTGAAACCTGGCTTAAACCTGTTACAAAAGACAATGAAATACTCCCACCTGGTTATAATATCTTAAGATTAGACCGACCCACCAAAAGGGTGGTGGGGTAGCAATACTGCATAAATCTCATTTACAAATCACTTCTCTACTAATACAACCACCTCTAGACACCAATGTAGAAATCCTTATCTCTAAGCTCCAGCTCAGTGCTACAAAATCCATTTACATAATATGCACCTACATACCCCCAGGCAATAACATCAGCACCCTAGAAAGTATCCTCTGCTGGCTTTCGACATCCTTCCCTCAAGAAACCATTGTACTCGGTGACTTTAATATAGACTGGAACACCTGTGCCACTCTTAAACCTATAGCCCATATAAACCTCTATGGCTTCTCCCAAACTATTACCACCCCCACCAGAATCCATAAACCCAGCGGCAAAGAAAGTATACTAGATTGGATCCTCATCAACAAACACCCCCTCTCTTACAATGTTGGCATCCTTCCCGACGATATTAGTGACCACTCACTTACCTATTTATCTAGACAAAAATCCTTTATCCAAAATCAAACTCTCTTTAAAATCACCCGCAACAAAAAACACTTTGACCCCTTGCCTTTCAATCTGAACTTCAATCCTGTGACTGGTCACCTTTAAGGCACCTACCACTTGATGAAGCAGTATCCTATTTCAACTCCAAATTCCTACAAATTCTTGAATTCCATGCCCCTTCACGCACTATAAGAATTAGAAGCAAAGCAGCCCCATGGCTTACTAAAGAAACCAGACAACAAATCCTTCAAAGAAACAAAATCTGGTCCAAATGGAGAAACACTAAAGACCCAATCGATCAGCAGTTCTTTAGACAGCTTAGAAATGCCACCAAAAAATCAATAGTTCAGGATAAAAAAACTATTTCTTGAAACTCCAGAACAAGCACCAAAGTCAACCCAAAACCTTCTGGTCAGGCATAAGCAAACTATTACATCCAGGCCACTCCAAAACACCAACCCCATCTGGTCTCTCTCCAAACTCTCCCATCCAGATAGCGGATGCTTTCAATACATTTTTTTTCAGAAACTGTCCAATCTCTAGCTAACACCGTGCCACCTATTAACTCTACCCCCTCATCTTCCCTAACATCCCTACCATCTACCTTTCACCTAAAACCTATTCCTACCTTTCACCTAAAACCTATTCCTGCAACCTACATCTATACTCTACTTCACAAACTTAAACCTTGTACTCCCTCAGGTGATCTCCTACCACCTGAATTCCTTCAAACTGCTGCAAAAGTTCTTTCCTATCCCATTTCTATCCTAATCAATAGACCCATAACCGAAAGCTACATCCCCTCACTCTGGAAAATCTCTCACATAATCCCACTTCACAAGGGTGGTAACTCAACTGAACTCTCCAACTGTAGATCTATAGCCCTACTATCACCACTTGCCAAAATCATGGAAAAATGCATACATCAACAATTTATTGACCACATCCTCCAAAATAATCTACTAGCTGACTGTCAACATGGTTTTAGACCATCCCATAGTACCACCACTGCCCCCCTATCCTTTACGGACTGTATAAATAAACTTCGTAACAATAACATGCTCTTCTCTGCACTATTTATTGACCTATCTAAAGCTTTTGATATGGTTAACCATCAAATACTTCTCAACACACTAAATTCATTCTCACTTGACACTCAAACACTACAATGGTTCAAGTCCTACTTGGACAATAGACAGCAGTCTGTCCTGTGGGTCAACAACCTATCCAAACATCTCCCTGTTACCCTTGGTGTCCCTCAAGGATCAATCCTGGGACCACTACTTTTCTCCATATTCATTAACGACCTTTCCACTATATTACCTCTACCTACCTGCATACAATATGCAGATGACTCCACTTTGATTTGTAATGCTTCCACCTCATCTGAACTGCACTCCATCACCCAAACTGTATTTAACCAAGTAGAAAACTGGTTCCAACAACGTTGTCTACTCCTAAACGCCAAAAAAAACAAACTACTACTCTTCACTCCTACTATAAAATCCACCCCGATTCATTTCTCTATTACATCCATTGATGGCACAATCATAGCTCCTGACCCAACTACCAAACTCTTAGGTGTAATAATTGATAATAACCTCAACTTTGATTCTCATATTAATGCTACAATTAAAACTGTAAACAGAAAACTTGGATCCTTGTATAGGATAAACCCTTTCTCACCCCAGATGCTAGCGCTACTATTGCCCAGACCCATCTGACCTCCACCCTCCTCTATGCCTCACCTATTTTTACTAATCTTTCCAAAAGCAACCTAAACAAATTGATCACTTCTTATAACAATGTTGCCAGGTTTGCTACAGGTTCCCCATTTAGAACTCATCACTGTCTAAATCTCAAACTTCTAGGTTGGCTAGAACTTAATAACCAAATTGAATTTCAACAACTCTCCATTACCCATAATATTCTATACCAGCCTAATAAAACTCCTATTCTCAAAAACCTCATCTCCCCCTACACAAACCTTACTACCCTTCGATCTGCAAATAAACTACTGGTAACCATTCAGAAATCCCACAATAAGGTAGGTAACTCTCTTTTCTCAAACTCAGTGGGGAAGATTTGGAACAAGCTTCCCGGTAAACTGACATCTCTCTCATCATTACCACTCTTTAAAAAACAACTAAAAATTCAACTAAAATTACAATGGCTATGTCCATATACTAACCCAGACTAACCCCCCCCCCCCAGTATTACCTTTTTCTACATCTCCCCTCCGCTCACCCACCTTGATGAATTTAGTAAATTAATCCTCTCACTCCCCTCTTTATGAATTATCTAAGACTTTTCTCATGGTAAACATTACTGTATTTTTGCCTTGCTAAACATTTGTACTCATCCACAGTAGAATTAAGTTACAGTATAAATCAACTTGTTGATGGATATTTTCAAGTTTATGTATTTTGGATTGTTTTTTTTTTTGTTTGTTTTTGTTGTTTTGTACTTTTTGTTTGTCTCATATTTATGTAGATTATAGTGGAGCTTATCTCCCCGGGCCGCTACTGAAAATGGACTTGTATCCAGTTGGACTAGCCCGGTCAACAAATGTAAAATAAAAATAAAAAAAATAAATAAAAAACCTTTGGAAAAATTGACAGTTTTTTTACTCCAGAATACTCCTGGCTCCCAAATGAGCTGTTGTGGAGACTATGGTGGATCTTTCCTTTTCTGTATACATTTGTCAAGATCCTCACCATACAGACATTGCTTCCCCTGTCGCTGGATCACTGCTTCACGGTGACTCTGGACTTGAAGGATGCATATCATCATATCTCCACTGCTTGTCACTTCAGGAAATTTCTGAGATTTATTGCATCTGGTTTTCATAAGTTTTCTTTGTTTTTGTTTGGACTATCCTCTGTACTTCATATTTATAAAATGTCTTGCCCTGGTAGTAGCCCACTGTCGGACTCTGGGCATTTGCATTTTTCCTTACTTGGACGACTTGCTGTTCTGTGTAGAGTCTGCATCCAGATGTTTGGTCTCAGTAAAGAAAATCTCAGCCTTGATGTTCTAGCTAGGGTTCAAATTGAACCTCCGGAAGTCATGTCTGACACCCTTGCAAAGACTAGTCTTTCTGGTGTGCATAATTGATTCCCATAAGGGAAATCCTGGCTTACCAGACAGTGTTTCTGAAATTCTCAAAGAAGAATATCACCTCAGTAAGAGAATTGCTAAAAATTCTTGGACTGATGACGTCTGTGATTCTCGTGATGCCTCAGGCCCATCTTCGTGGAGAAAAATTCAATAGAATGTCCACAATTGTTGGAGGAAGGACATTTATTCCCTGGAGTCCCGGTTGTTGGTGCTGTCCTTCATCAGATGAGAGTTACAGTGGTGAGATTAGTTCAGTATCAATCCTGAACTTCCTTTCTCCCCACTGGTGCCAGTACAGTCTGTCCAGACAGATTCATCTGACTTTGGTTGGGACGCTGTGTCACTGGGGATGCAAGTGCAAGCACTTGGGGGGTTCACAGATGCACAGAAGCAGATCAGTAACAAGGAGATGTTGGAGGTGATTCATACTTTGAAAGTTCTTCACCATCTATGGACTTCGGATCCTCTTCTGGTGGTTATGGACAACACCACCATGATATGGTACCTCGACAAACGGGGGTACAAGGTCATACTCTCTGTGCCAGTTGGGAGTGATGGCCTGGGAGCTGGCCTTACATTATTCTCTATCTCTTCACACACCATACATCCCTTCAGAGCAGAATATTATGGCAGACGGTCTAAGCAGATCCTGGCTGCATTAGTGAAATTTCAAGGCAGTGGTGTTCCAGGATCTAATCAATATGTAGGGAATGCCTCAAATAGATCTAGTGACTCTTTTCAAAGCAGACAGTTGGAGGAATTCTGTTTCAGACATCCTTGCAGTCATACTTAAAGACAGATTCATTCCCTTCCCTTGGCTAGGAATGTTACTGAATGCATTTACACCCTTTCCACTGATGCACAAGGTACTTCTGAAGGTTTAGCGAGAAATACCAAAGATTACTGTGGTGACCCCCTACTGGCTGAGACAGTCTTGGCTCTCCTTTTTAGTGGTGTTAGCCAAGCGCAATTACCACAGACTTCCTCACTCTGGATCTGCTCACACAGTTTCAGTGGTAACTGGTGCACCCCAGTGTAGAGAAACTTCAACTGACAAGCCTGGATGATTCAGTCTTGACTCTGTTTAGGCACCTGTTTCATGAGGATGTGCAGCAGTTGTTAAAGGAGTCCAGAAAACCTGCTACTAGAAAATCGTATGTTTAGAAATGGATGAGGTAAGTTGTGCTTAAATGGAAACAGTTGGTCCAGTTAGGTTAATATCCTTCTGGTCATGAAATATTTGTGCAAGCTACTTCGGGATGGCTTATCGTATGCATCCACTAAAGTGCATTTAGCATCTGTTTTTGCCTATGGATCCCCTTTTTCTTCTCTTTTGGTAAAACAGTTCATGAACGGAATTTATTATGAGACCCCCTCACAAGCGGATTCTTCATTCATGGGATTTCAACTATGTTCTTGAAAAGTTGAACTTGCCACCTTTCAAACTGGCAGTGCAAGCTGCAAGCTGATCACAAGTTCTTTACTTGGAAAGCAGTTTTATTTATTACTCTGACATCTGCAAGGTGAGCTGCTGAGCTGCAAGTTCTCATGGTGGGCAAACCTTACCTGATTTTCCTCAGGGATAGTTTTGTGTTATGCACTAATCCTTCCTTCATGCCATAAGTGGTCTCATAATTCAATCTCAATCAGTCTATTAATCTTCATGTGTTCTTTTCAGAACCTAAGAATAAGGGAGAGAAGATAGTTCTTACCTTGAATATGTATTGATAGTTCAGTTACTACATTGACAGAACAAAACCCTTTAGGAAGGGTGAAAGTCTTTTTATTTCTTTCTCAGGTACAAAGAAAGGTCAACTTGTCTCTAACCAACCATTGTACGTTGCTCGTTCTCTGGTATTGTTTTTTGTTACACCTACAATAACAAAGCAAATCCAGGCAAGGTAAAGGCACATTCCACCAGGGCCTTTTCCTCTTCAGTGGCATATTAGAAAGGAGTGGACTCTTGAAGCATTATAAAGGCAGCAACTTGGTCATATGTCCATACCTTTATGAAGCACTATAGGCTGGATGCCTTTTCCATGTCAAGAGCAGGGTTCGTGAGTACTATTTTCCAGGGGTTCCGGGACCCTATCCTTCCTCCTCCCAGATTGGGTAAACTTTGGGAATCTTTGTATATACACATAAGGCAATGTCTTTGTTGAACATAGTACAGTTGTATAAGTCCTAATTACCTGTAACAGTAGATGTTCATAGAAAATACCGCCTTACTGGAAGTACCCTCCCACAATCTCCCTTTTTTGGGTGTATATATATATATATATATATATATATATATATATATATATATATATATATATATATATATGTGTGTGTGTGTGTGTGTGTGTGTATGTATATATATATATATATATATATATATATATATATATAGTTTGTTGTTGGAGTTGCCGCTGAGCTTTGTTCAGTAGGCTTACTGTTGTGTGTGTGGTTTTTATTTTAGTTTGGAACAGTAGGTGTTCACAAAGCACAAGTTTTTATCTGCTCTTCATGATGGAGCCTAGAAAACTGAAGGGGCATGTCTGTGGGTTTGAAGGGCAGCCATGGTCCTGACAGGTGATTAGTCAGGCCTTCACACCCACTGATAGGCAGTGGGCGGAACTCTAAGATTTAATAGACTGCCAGAGGGAGGGTAGCAGGGTTCTACTACCGATATATCAGTTAGTGTGTACTATGAACATCTACTGTTACAGGTAAGTAGGACTACTGCCACTGCAGTTTGTATGCCACTCGTCTCCCATACTCCATGGAGGAGGAATGACATTGAGAGAAGTGATGTAAAAAACAAGTCAGATTGGTAGGAACGTTGCACATTAAAAAAATACAGGGGTCTAATTCAGTGGCAGTGGGCAGTTATGTCTGTAGTGTAATTTGTGCTGGAGCTTTAGGTCTATCTGTGGGTTAGAACAGTGAAACACTGTTGATTGTTATCCTCATGCTGCAGTATAGATAGTGATTGTCTTGAGGTTGCAGTTGCCAGCAGGCTAGGGAAGTCTGGCTATACTCTAACCTTACATTCATTCAGGCAATTTACCATGTAACTGTCATGGAGGAAATGACCACAGACAGCTGTACCAAAGAAGGATCCAGTCCTATGCAACCTCCTACACATGTGCAAAACACGCCCACAACACCTGCTCAAGAGTTCTTTACTTCGACGGAAAGAGGAATAGGACCTGCTGGAAAGCTAGGTATGTATCCTGGAGAATCTCTCTTTCTTTTATAGAACAAACTTCCTTTGAATGTAAAGCAATGTAAACCTAAGTATCTTGGCCATCTTTAAGCGTAACCTGGACAAAGAGATGGACAATTGTAAATGCAGTCCAGGTCTGGCTCCCTCAAGCCTTCATTGAAAGAGATTTAAACTAGGAATAAATTAGTCATGTCAGTGGTTATCTGTGCTCTGGGGTGTTGTGGTTAGGATACTAATGAGCCTCTGGATCAACAACCTAGTATCGACCTATGAACCTGTGAACCTAAACTACCTTGCTTCTTCATGCTCAGTCTGTAATTGAGCTAATCAATGAACCTGGCTCATGCTGCCCGGTAGACAAACTGAAAGTAAAATAAATGCTCAGATTTTGTAAATTTTTATAGAAGCCCTTACAGCTGTTTCATGCCTGCTTTGCAGGCTGTGCCAGTTGAGTTACTGGACTGCCAAAAACAAAAGTACTACAAATGTAACTTCTGTTTATGTAATCAAAATGAAATCATTGACAGAATAAAAATAAAGCAGGAAGTTAACCTAGGACTACTACATAGCTTTTGAATAGTCAGTGCTGATCTTACGAATGTGGCTAACTGTGTATATGTATTTACCTAGGCAGGAGAATATAGTATATGTAATACAATATTGTATATATCATAACACAGCACATGGCAGAATTTTATTTAGCTGTTTATTTATTTATTTATATTTAAACAATTGATCCTGAGTTGTCTTCTAACATCCAGAGAGACTGCCGAACCATAAAGTTGTTGTTTTCTTTTGGCTTTTCCAGGTTAGGGTTCGCTACAGCGGAACTCTGGTCCGCTAATAATTGGCAATAGATTTTCACGAACGCCGAGGTGCCAGCTCGACGTCCAACCTTCAGTGAAGGCACGCCCATTTACACATGTCTTTAGAACGCCACCCAACCGCAGGGAGGACATGCAGACTCCACACAGAAGGCGCTCCCCGTACTCCAGCCGAGAATCGAACGGGAGAACCTCTTGCTGTGAGGCAACAATGCTACTGCTGCACCACCGCGGCAAAACTGCCGAACTATAAATTGAAAGTACTCAAAATGAATATAGAGATGCTGTTAAAGATGAGGGACCAAAACAGAACTGAATAGCACAGCATTAAAAAATAATAATAAATTCAGAGGGATGAATAGGGTGGTATGCCACAGTTGCATATAAACATATTAGAAGGATATGGGAAGAAAGGAAGATAATTTAGGACATTATGTTGCATTATCTGTCCCCTTAAAACAGATAGCATAACATAAAAAGTTTGTGTTGAATGTATTTGTAATGGAGGTTGGGGGCATGCACACTCCCTTAACCTCCACCTAGCTATTTCTAAAGGTGGAGTGAATTAATGGGCACTAACTCCCCTGGCCTCATATACAGTCTGTCCATAAAGATTTGAGGATATGTGTCCCAAAGCATGAGAACTTTATTCTACAAGTCACACAGTTGACTTGACAGTCCTAGGTAATAAAGACTTATGCTGAATTTAGAGTGGACAAAAGAAGGGGGAATAGGTTGAGTACCCATTTGTGTAGGCTTTGATGAGTCTGGTAGTCATGCTGTGTTTAAGGGGATGGGTTGCAGTTGTGTCTTGCAGCAGTGTTAGTATTTTGAGGAACCCTGATGTTGACCTATATAACTTGCTTTGGTACTTTTCCGTTAAACCCCTACCATTTTGCACTGCTGTGCGTTGCCAGTATTTCGTCGGCAGTTTGGATTGCCACAGGTTTTCTAAAGGAATGAACTGCAGATGGAAAAGTGCCATTTGCACTTATCCTCTGTCGATGGCAGCATTAGTAAGTGGCAATTGGTTTTGTGGAAGTTATACGAGATGCATCTTACAGCAGTTTATCCAAAGTGGCAGCCTTTAATATGATGACAACTTTCAATTCTTTTATTTAAGTCCCCAAAAGTGCAAGTTGAAGAAGAGCATTTAGGAGGATCTGCCTAAGTCACTTGAGTTGAATAACAAAATTGAACAATTTGTCAATATTTTTAAAGAGCTGGCTTTTCCCTCTGTCTGACACATGCCGGTCATTTGGGGACACACTTTGGTGCATGGAGTGCTAGTGTACTTACAGGTACTGAGTTCAGTGGAATAGAGGAGAAGAGAGAATCCTCTAGGGGAAGACAGTGAGCCAGTAGATTTGTAGCCGTTCAAAACTACTTCAGATTTGACTTCAAGTGAAGGAGGACATGGATGCAATTAAAGGCTGATAACCGCTATCTCTGGATGAATGGATTGACTTGTATAGGGTGTGAAAACGGCACTTGGACTTTATGGTAAATATTTACAGTTATTTTTCAATGCACATGTACTAAGTCATATTAATGAAGCTCTTGTGTTGGTCTTTCGCATTTAAATTCGCTGGAAGCCACTATGTCAATTGTAGAAGGAATTATTTTCTTGAAGGGCACATGTGATTGAAATATAATTGTCTTTTAAATTCCTGATTAGTGAGCCCTGTCTTACAAAGGTAAACAAAGTGTTGGAAAGTAAGACTTTTTCTCTTAATAATTATCCAAGTCGCTTACAGTACAGATATGAAAGAAGCCACTCCAAACTGCACACCAAATACCGGCAAAACACAGCAGCACGAAGTGGTAGGAGTTTAACAGAAAAGTACCCTTGCTTCTTATAATGCATACAGAATATTTAGTAGATTTGTGATACTTTGTTTTGAGACAGTCATTAACCCAGGAACATTTAGTACTTAAAAACAATAGCTATAGTGTGGGGTACTTTGTTTAGTTTGCAACTGGTTGAGTACAGTAGTCTAAATGGCTAATACTGATTTATAAATGAGTTTTAAAGAGACCGAGAAAATGTGCAGCATAAGTACACTTACATTTTACTTCAGTGTAAAAACAAAATATGTTTTTGTGGACAGGACTAAGCCCAAAAGAACAAGAGGATTAAAAAGAATAACCAGCAAAGAAATAAAATTTGTTGTGCAGTGTTCATTTTACTGTTGAACATCATTTACAAGTGTTTTATTGGCATACATGGATACGTGCTTTTAAAGAGTTAATCCCCTTCTTTTTTTCTTTACTTGTAGGCAGACCAGACACAGCTTCAATTTAGTACTTGTCTAGAGGCATGTTAAGATTTTAGCTTTAGACAGTCATTACGTGTTCAAACTTGCCTCTGTGAAAAACTAGACTACAGTTAGTGCAGAGTATGAAGCACTAGGCCCTGTTGTCTAGGGGTTATAGGTCACAGGAAGTGGTGAAACCACAACCCAGAGCAAGAGCAAGTGATCATGATACTGTGAGAGTGTGTAAGCTAAACTCCGATAAAGGGGGAGGGGAGCAGTCAGTGGCTGTTGCAGCACCAGATTTATTCAAACTAAAGAATTCTAAAATTATTTTACTTACTTGCAGGGAGTGTTTGGATTTATTGTTTTTGCTATAGTTTAGATAAGGTCTGTATGAGTAAATGTACACATAACGTTTAGTGAGCTCCTGACGGTAGACTGAGTTTGTGCACAAGAAGGAGGCTTTCAGTGTGAAACCTGAAACTTACTAACACTCCTCCTCCTTTCCAGACACACATATACACCTCCTTTAAGTGATAAGATGCACATAAGTGTTATCAGAATGACTTTTGTATAGTTAATGTTTTGTTTGTAGATGTTGCAGCCTTTACTAGACTTTAAATGGTTAATGTTTAAGATCAGATGACAGAATATAGAAACCATTTGTGTAAGCTGAGTGCAGAGGGTGTTCAAGGCCTCAAGCTTCCTGGAATCCTTCTGAGGGAGTAACGATGAGCTGTGCCTGGAAGAGCTTTCCCAGTATTCACAGCATCTGTGTTTTATTAATGAAAACAGATATTCACTTCCTGTTTGGCACTGTTTAAGACTTTGGAGAAAGACTCCGCCTTACCTACAACAGAAACAGTGACCTTGACAGCAAAAGGGCTGTGTGTACACTGTAAATGACAGCTACCATAAGTCTGTGTGTGCGCCTGCATGTCTACAAGTGAATGCTTGTCTGTAATGTCTATATTTGTGTCTTAATTTGTCTTATAATTTATACTGTTTATATAACTGATTACATAATCGTTACAGGGTCTTGCTATTAGCCATTTGCACCTACGATTGTATTGGTACAAGGCAGAAACATTTTGCTCAAAATGACAAATGTATGACTCTTGCAGGATTTGAACTAACCATTATCTGCTTAATCTACAGAGCTGCAAAGGTACAACATTAAAATGTGAAATGATTTGCTTTTTTCCAGCAAACCAACAGATAAAGTTAATGTGTAGTTTTTGAGAAATGAAGCATGAACATATAATGCTGTGTTTAAAATCATATGGTGAAGTACGTTTCCATGTAATAGGGCAATGTTTACTGAGAATATTTGTGCATCAATAAGTTGTTTGTTTGTCAGGTTGTTACTAACTTAAAAAAAAGTTGGGTATGTGTACACCTAAAACTGATGCTAGCAGGTTGTTGTAGCATTTTATTCACTGACTTTTTGGAACCAGTTTAGATATGTAGCCATGGCTTGGGTTAAACAGTTCGTGGTTTAGCCAGAAAGGCTCAAGAATGTCCACCTTTTCCATTTTGGCAGACATTTAATTGTCCAAGCATTCCATTGTCAGTGTCAGTGGCACAACAGGTACCACTTGTCTTTGGTGCAGAAAGCTGAGGGTTCTTTTCCCACACTAGGAAGATGATTACTGTCACCGCAGCATAAGGGGAGTGCTGCATTCCACTGTGTGCCATCCTTCAGATGAGACCTTAAACTGAGGTGCCATCTGCATAAGTTTGTCATATCTCAAGTGGATGTAAAAGATCCCATGGCACCTATTGAAAAGAGTAGGGGAAGTTCCCTGATGCCCTGGTCAAATTTTCCATAGTAGTATAAATACCACCTTGGGTCTTCCCTGAAAAGAGGCCACTAGCCTAGTGGGACTAACCTGGTCAACAAATGTTAAATAAAAAATAAGTAAAAGTTTCAGTAGAAATTTCAGGCAACAGACTACTGCTTTACACAATAACACACACAACACACACACACACACACACACACACACACACACACACACACACACACACACACACACACACACACATGTATGCACTCAGCCAGTCTGAGGTGTCATCATTTTAGAAAACCTTGCTCTTTAGTCAGAAACTTTGGCACCAATTTGTATAACTGAAACCAGTTACCTTTTTTGAAGTGGGCTGTTGGCAGCAGGTAGCATAGCAAGTCATTCATAGAAATAGCACTCCTTTTGACAGATAAGGATCACTTGGTCCACCTAGTATGCCTGTTTCTTTCCCGTTTGGATGTGCAGCTCCTCATAATGTTATGCTTGCTTTTTCTTAGTTCCATGCAGTCTTGGATTTGGTTACACTTGTTTCCTGTACCTCTGCTTCAGAAATGCTGTATATTACCCAGCATCCATTCTTTGAAGTAATACATCATCACATCCTCAGTCAGTTGTCCATCTTCTCTCTTCAGATATGTCCTCTTCTTACATATCTTATATCTTTCTTTCTTTCTTTTTGAAATATATCATCCGTGGAAATTGTTTCTTTTCCTGTGAAATGCTTCAAATATGTTTTTGGTGCTCCCCATCCTCCTTTTTTCAGCATTTTTAAGATATTGTACTCTTTGTATGACTTCTGCTGCAGATCATGTAACATTTTTTGTTTAAACTGTTTTCCATCTATCCTGCATTTTATCAAGATTAGGACTTCAGAAGTCAACAGTGAGGTCTTACCAACTGCCTTTAAGGAGAGGTAATAGCTTTCTGATTGTCTTTATAGAGATGATAATAACTTGTGTTAATGCATGTTCTTGTACATTTTAATGTTACTCTAGCTAAGTTTATGTTGCGGACTGTCTCAGATTGTCTGCTTATTTATTCATTTACAGTTGTTAACCAAATTAGGAATGTCCAGCTGGGAAGTTCAATTTTCTGCAGAATTCATATATGAGCTACCTTAGGTCACTGGCCTTGTTTGTCTTTGTTTTGCCTTCCCTACCAGTTGTGTATGTATTTTGTTTTATCAACTTGTTATGTTGAATTTAAGACACCATGTGCAAAGCTATTTGTACAATTTTATAAATATTTTTTTTTCTTCGTGTGTAATTGTGTCATCAGAAAAAAAAAAAAACTTTTCCTTCCTTTCTATTGTCTCACTTAAGTCATCAGAAAGGACCCCTTTCAGTATTGATCTCAGTTTGGCACTCCATATGTCTCCTTGCATTTATCTGTGTGGACTGTGACACTTGTGCCATATTTTTTGGTCATTCTTTGACCCATGCCTCCACCTTAGGACTCTCACCAGATTTTTGAAATTTATTCACTAACCTGTAGTGCGGTACCATGTCATATGCCATGCTAAAGTCTAAGAAGGCTGTATCCAGAACCCTTTCTGATCTGATATCCATGCTACCCATTCAGTTTCCATAGTGTGCCTTTCCTGTTTTGAAGCAGATATTGACATGAAGATGTGGAATTCCCCTGGATGCAGATTCAATTGGGGTCCTTCCAGTGCCAGCCCCTTCAAGGGTGCAGGGTCTTGTTCCTACTACTCCACCTTCTTTACCAATCCACTTGCTGAATACAAAGTCCTCAAATCCAAGCTTACCTGGCAGGCCTGTATGTTGGCGCAGATGGTGTTCTCCAATTTAGTGGCTTCCTTTACTCTCTCGACTCCTGCAAAATCAGATTGGATGAGTTTCAGAGTTGAAGCATTGGCACTGGGGGATCAGGGTTTGGGGTTGACTCCGAAGTTTCTGGAGCCATCCATGACAAAACATACACTCATCAAATAATTATATAGAATGTGAAGTTGATTAATAGAAATAGTGGAATAGTTTAAGGTGTAGAAGTGGAAAAATATAATAAAAAAAATATGTATAAGTAAAAGATTAACAGGATGACATGCAAGTGACAGATTTCCATTCTTTTCTTCCATCCTTCAAATTGTTTTTGTTCACTGTCTTTGTCTTTATGATTCTCAGTCCACATAATGAAACTGTAAGAACGTTTTGTCATATTTTTTGATTGAACTGGCGGTGCTTTCCTCAGTTTAGACATTTCTTTTCTGACTGCCTTAACTGCTTTTTACCTGCTTAACTGGTGTTCTCTGTCCTTGTCTGTTTCCTTCTGTGGTGACAGTTTTTCTGGGTCTCTCTCTTGTTTTTCCAACCACTCCTATGCCCTTTTGGTAGGTGGTTTAGGAGGCAGAATCCTGTTTTGTCAAAGTCTGTCCTAACATCCAGAGCCATCACTTAAGTTTGAGTCTGCGATTAAACTGAAAGTAAACCACATTTTATAATTTGTTCAAAAATGGCTGTTACTACTTCCCAAGCCTTTCATAGTCTTCTTTTTCTCAAGCCTTTTAGACTGTTCTTCTTTTTCACTAAGACTATTGGTTTTAAGACAGCTACTTCTTGAGTAGGCCCTTATTTATTTATTTATTTATTTATTTATTTATTTATTTATGTTACATTTGTTTACCAGGGAGGTCCAACTGGACAGAGCTGTCTGTTTATTATATTATATATTGATGTAAGTATGTTCCCTCTTGTTCTTAGGCTTAACTATAGTCAGAGTGGATCAGTTAGCATTTGTCTGTCATATGCAAGTTCCTTATCACCAGCACTTCAGCCCTTTTTCTAACATCCTGCGTATGTGATCTTTCATTTTCTTACGTTTTCCTCCACATGTGAAAATGTTATTGGTATAATCACCAACATTCTACTGCTCATCTATCTCACCCACCGTTTTTTGCTCTTCTCTTTTCCTTTTTTCAGTCTTGTTATTTTTTTCTTATCCATTGTTGTATATAAAACGGTTAAACCTTCTCCCATTTATTCTCTTTGTGTCTTTTATAAGTTATGTACTCAGATATAGTTACATCCCAGTCATAGTTTTCTCTTTGCCTTGTTCTGTTTTGCCCACCTTGCAGAAAAAAAACTTCTGGATACCACTATATGATGGGGGGTGGCGTTCCCACCCCCATGTCCATCCACACTCCCATTACATACATACAGACACACACAAATATTTCAGGCATGGTTAGAATTGCCCTCTTAGCGTGCTAATATACTAAAACAATCATTCCCATAATATGTGTTCAGGTTACTCTCAACTATCTAAACTAGTGCTTGCTTTAATGTAATTTTGCAGTCAGTTCTGTGCATCAGATACGCTGTCTCAGAAAATGAATTAGTACACCTCACATTCCTTTTTAATCTCCTACACAGATTGTCTGATGATTCTCTATTACTCTTTGATAACACCAGACATTCCCAGAGGTAGTTGTCTCTAAATGTTCTCTATACCCGAATACAATCTCCTCTTATATATCTTTATAAGCACTGTGCAAGTTCATAATAAGTTACATTTTTACATCTATGGATGCCCTTGGTATAGGTCTGTTTTCCTGTTTCCAATTTACTCATGCAAGTTTTCTTATAAAGGTATCCATAAGCATTCGATACTCTAGTTTGGATCTAATGCAACTTAAAAACAGTGATTTTATCATTTATGATTTCCTAGACTTTATAAATCTTTTAATGCAGCCCATAGTTTTACCACTGTCATTAACCAATTGGTTAATGTTGTTGTTGTTGTGTCTTTCGGCTTTTCTCGGTTAGGGGTCGGCACAGCGGAACTCCGGTCCGCTAATTATTGGCAGTAGATTTTTACGTGCCGAGTTGCCTGCCCTGACACACAACTTTCAATGAAGGTACGCACTTTCACGCATGTCTCCACACAGAAGACGCTTTAGCTGAGAATCAAACAGGACAATGTCTTACTGTGAGGCGACAATGCTACCGCAGCATCACCACCGCAGTTTTATGATCAGAAAAACAAAAAAGCTGGATCTACCCATATACCCAGGGTATTAACTGAATGAATGAGTCTACAGTTTCAATTATTGTTTGCTGTATTAAATATTCACCCTTCAGTCTATGTCTCCTAAATCTCATAGGTTAAGTTTTTTTTTTATGTATTTATCAGCATATTATTCTCCTGTGCCCAAATATCCAATTTAGTCAAGTTATTTTGCAAACATGCCCATTCTATAATGGATATAATCAGTTTACCCATTTTTAAGTCATCTGTGTACAAACTGTAGATCAGCTCAGATGAAAAAGATAGATCTAAAAGATATAACCTAAACAAGTATGGGCCTAGGACAGATCCCTGTGGGACACGCTGACTGTAAACTAGAATTTCACCTGTCCAATTGCTGTATGATGCCTTGCACTATTTGTAAGCCATCCAGCGATCCGTCTTATGAAGACTGTATTAATACATAGCTGTTGTAATTTGCTCATGTGTTTTGTGTATGACCCTATCAAAGGCTGAATTTAAGTCTATGTAAATTACATCACAGTACACGTTTTCATTTATAGCTGTTGTTATATTACTATAGAACATAATTTTACAGGCAGTTATAGATCTGTTTTCAGTATGCGTGCTGGTATATGGTTTCAAGTCACAGCAGTTCCATTTTGACAATAATTTATCCAAAATAACTTTCTACATTATTTTTCCACAACAAGAAAGTAAATTGATGGGTCTATATTAATCACGGTTTGTTCTATTCCATTTTCACGTAAATATGGGTTTAACAAGTGCGTGTCTCCAGTCTTGAGGAGTCTTCCCGTACTTAAATGACCTCACAAATAACAGATATAATGGTATAAGTTTGTGCTGAAGTGTTCTCAGGTTGTTATTACTAAGTTTACCTTGTCTCTTCCCTGTGATTTTTTGGGTCCAGTTTGCATAATTCTTTTTCAGTATAATATTATTTCATTTCAGTGCCTGAAGTTACTTGTATGTTACATAGCACAATTAATAATTCTTTTTGCTGAGCCAAACTGTTTTGCATAGTTTTGCAAATGTATCTATGACCATTGTATGTGAGAATAAATTTTAGAATCTCCACAAAGTTTATTACATTTCAATGTTTTCACTACCACTTCTTGTGTATTTATAAAATAGTTTCTTCTTATGCTCAATAGCTTTATATAAGTTTTATTCAATTTTTTTCTGGTCTTGTTTCACACTGTTTAATTTGTCTGAGCAGTTTGTTGTAGTTTTCATAGTTGTAATTCAACTTCATTTCTATCTCATTATTTTTTTATCTTTCATCATAATTTAGTATTTTGCTCTTATGGAAATGTATCCTCCTGGCTTTGTGTGCCTATATTCTAAAACTGAACATGTTTTTATTATTTATTATTTATTTATTTATTTGCATTTGTTTACTAGGATGGTCCACTGGGCCAAAAAGTGCCCATTTTCAGTGGAGGCCCGAGGAGAAAAGCTCCACATACAAAAGAAATTTAAATAAAATCACATTTTCTACATACAGAGAGAGATAACAATTTAAAAACAGACATATAATCTTATCATAAATTTCTAGCTAGAATAACAAAGGCAGTATACATTATATACAAAATATACAAAATACAATATATCATCTGCTTTGGATACTGTTGAGTAAAGACAGCAGGAGATAGTTGCATAACTGTTAAGAAGAGGGGAGTAAAAAGTTAGTGAGATCAGGTGGGGGATGATGCTCTGTAGTTGTAGCCACATGTACATTGTCATAGGGCTAAGAGATGCTGTTTTAGAGACTTTTTGAAGGATATGTGAGTGGAAATAGTTCTGATAGAGCTGGGTAGGGAATTCCAAGTTTTAGCAATGGTACATGAGTAGAAAGTTTGACCAGCTGCTAGATTGGGTATTTGCACTTTAAGGAATTGATTTTTAGATCTGAGTTGTAGGGAGGGCTTATGGAGAGTAAACAGGGAGGTGAGGGATGGGCAGTTGGAAGGTTTAGTAATGATATTGTGAGCTGTGGTTAACTGCAAGTAGGTTAGATGATGGGGAAGGTCGAGCCATTTTAGTTTTCATAGGGAGATGCAGTGATGGGAGGAGTAAGTTTCATTGGTAGCGAACATGGCAACCTTGTTATAACAGGACTCGATCTTGGAGTTTAAGGAGCTTTGAATGTTAGTGAACAAGTGGGCACTGTATAAAAGTGAAGAAACCAAATAGGATAGTGCAAGGGTTTGTCTAATGGTGGTGTGAAGTACAATTCATGCTTATAGAGGGTGCCTAGTTTCTGCTGATTTTTTTTATGCAGTTTTGGATGTGTAGATTGAAGGTTAAGTGCTCGTCTATTATAACTCCTAGAAGTTTAGTTTTTGATACTGCTGTAATGCAGGTTTTGCTTTGTGAATAGATATTAAAATCTGCTCTATTTAGGGGGGTTGATCTTTTGGGGGTGAATAGAAGCAGGTTAGTTTTGCTGGGGTTAAGGGCTAGATGGTTGTTACTCATCCATTCCTGAGAGATTGAGAAAACATGTTGGGTCCTAGCTAGGAGTTCGTCAGCAGTGCAGATAATGTCCGTGTCGTCTGCTTACTGTATTACAGGATGTAGGGGGAGAGTGGAGTGGAAGTCTTTAATGAATATGCTAAAAAGGAGAGGTCCCAATATGGATCCTTGGGGAACTCCTGTGTGTATATTGAGGAATGGTGAGAAAGAGTGGAGCCATTTAGTGGCCTGCAGTCTGTCGGCTAGATAAGCAGAGAATCAGTTAAGAGTGGGAGGGTGACATTCCCAGATTGGATAGCTTTGCCAGGAGTAAGGGGTGGGATATGGTTTCGAAGGCTTTGGAGAGGTCCAGAAAAAGAGAGGAGACAATTTTTTCCAGTGTCCCTTGCTTGGATCACAGCGTCCATTAATGATAGGAGTGCAGTGATGGTACGGTGATGTTGGAATGGGGATAATATCTTATTTCCTGTTAGGAAATTTAGGAGCTGAGCGTGAATGCATTTCTCCATGATTTTGGATAGTGGGGAGAGTATTGCAATTGGCTGAAAATTGGTGAAATCTATGTTAAGGCCACCTTTGTGAAATTGGACTATGTAGCCTTTTTTTCCAGATTACAGGTACATGAGACTCTTTGAGGGATCTGTTGATTAATATGCTAATGGGGTTGGCTATAGATTTGGCTGACATTTGTAAGTAATCTGGGTGTAGATTATCTAGAGCAGTTGTACAGGGTTTTAGTTTGAGTTGTAATTTGCGAATGGTAGCTGTGGGGATAGGGGAGAAGCATTGGGGTGGTTGTGTGAAGGCTTCACGAGTGTTTATTTGCTAGCTTTAGAATTTGTTTGCGGGAAGGTGGCAGAGAGTTTGGAGATGGTGTCTATGAAGTGTGTGTTGAAGATGATTGCTATTTCATTGGAGGATTTGTGTGGATGTGGCCATGAGTTGTTTTTGCTACCCGGATGCAGTAAACTAGAGATGGTACCCCAAAATTTCTCAGAGTTGTTTCTGTTTTGGTTTTGGGATGTGACGTATAAGTTTTTCTTATCTCTGATTATGAAGTGTTTGGCTTGATTTTGGAGTTGTTTAAATTGTAGGAGGTGAGCAGGATTTTTGGTTTTATGCCAGAGTTTCTATGCTCTATCTCTGTTTGTCATAAGTTGTTTTGTGGCTCTTGTTAGCCAGTTAGCATGCTTGCTTTTGATTCGTTTTACTCGTAGAGGAGCTAAGTTATTTAGAATATTTAAAATGTAGTATTGAAGAGTTCAACTGCCTTGTCTAAGGGTAGCACTTTTAGGCTACTCCAGTCTATTTGTAGGAGGGTATTTGTTTAAAGTTTCTGGGCTGAATTTAGATAGGTTCCTGGTTAGTTTATAGTGGTGGGTATTGTGGGTGGGGGAGTATTTCCTAAGGGTATAAACAGGTAGGTGATCACTTATGGTTTGGGATAATGTGCCTGTGGCTGAAATTTTACTCAGGTCAGATACTAGAATCCTATCTAGTGTAGAGCCATTGTTTTTGGCTTTGTTTGGTCTGGTAATGTCTGTTACTACTTGGGTGTAGGAGAACAGGTTTATGTTGGAGGTGGACTGTTTTTTGGCAAGTTCTAACCAATCAATGTTAACATCACCTAGGATGATTGTTTCATTTTGAATAGTTTTAGATGTCCAGGTGAGGATTTTTTCTAGTATGTTGTTGTTTTTCTTTCGGCTTTTCCTGGTTAGGGGTTGCCACAGTGGAACTTCAGTCCACTAATGATTGGCAGTCGGTTTTTATGGTGCCGACGTGCCAGCCCGACACCCAACCTTCAACGAATGCACGCCCATTCACGCATGTCTTTCAAACACCACTCGACCGTGGGGAGGACATGCAGACTCCACACCGAAGGCGCTCCAGCCGAGAATCGAACAGGAGAACTTCTTGCTGTGAGGCAACAACGCTACCGCTGCACCACCACGGCTTCAGGAATTTTTCTAGTATAGGAATGTTATTTCTGGGGGGAACGTAGAGATTGACGATACAATTTTTTTAGTGTTATTTAATTGGAGATACCCAATGAGAATTTCTGCAGATTCAAGTTGAGGTATGGGGCTAGAGTAGGGGACAATGTTGAGGTGGTTGGAATAGAGTATGGCAATGCCACCTCCTTTTTTATGTATCCTGTTAGATTGAAGACAGTTGTAGCCTGGTGGGAGAAATTCAGTGTCTTTTATGTAAGATTTGAGCTAGGTTTCAGTAGTAGCAACTATATCAGGTTGGGTTTGGAAATCCAAGCATGGAAGCTTGTGATTTTGTTTCTGATGCTTTGTAGGTTTAGAGTTGTCAGTTGTAAGGATTTACTGGAAGTATGATGGGTTGTGGAATCATTGGAGGGTCCTGGGTTGGGGTGGACATCCCCGCATTGAGAAAGGATTTTTTTTTTGAGAGGGTGGTAATTGTACAATAATCTTCTTTTTAGATGTAGTTTGCTAATTTGGGAACATAAGGGGTGTCTGTTAGTATGACATGATTTTACTTTTTGCATTCAAACAATTTCAGTTTCAAAACTTGCCACATTCCTTCTGCAGTTTAAAAACTTAATAAATTACTCCAGTTGTTTTTACATAGTGACTCTTGTTTCCATAAAGTTTGTTATTAATCTTCTCTGCATTGTTTTAGATTTCAGTTTGGCAGAATTATATAGCAGTAATTTAACCTTTATAACCTAATAATCACTGCACATCAAATATGGTAAAACTTGCCATGTAATAAATAAGTTATGTACTTACCATAATGCTAAACCCATATTGTCTTGTTTTCAACCAGTTTAACCTTTGGGCTATTGAATCTGGTCAAATCTGACCTTGGCACTTTCCACAGCTTTGGATTCAGGACACTGACTCTTTCCCCTGCTCGTAATTCTCTCCTTTCCTCTTGAGTAACTCATATTGAGTCCTTCTACTTATAGTTAGAATATATTGCCCTATAATAATGACCTACATAGTCTTACCTGACATAAAAAAGGCAAAGATGGCACTGTGACAGCTAGCCAGAGAAAGACTATCTAGAGACAAGGCCCCTGGTAACATCCAGATGGTCAACTGGGATCCAGAGGACAATTTTAGCTGGTGAACAGAAAGAGGGATGTTAAACCGGACAAAAACAAGACAACATGGATCTAGTGTTATGGTAATTCCATAACTTTCATATTCAGGGTTGTCTGTTTTTGTGTGATTCAACCTGTAGGACAGATTACCCACACTACCAAAACACCTGGTGGTATCCAGGAAGGCTGTTCCTGAGAATTTTGGAGCCAAAAGATGTATTAGGCTTTGACTGTACATCTGTGTGGACAGTAGACCAAAAGGCTGCAGCACAAATCTCATCAATAGTTAGCTTACCCAGAAGAGCAGCAGAAGTAGCAACTGGCCTAGTAGAGTATGCGTTCAGATATCCTTGTAAGGACAGACCCAATTGACTGTATACAAAGGTTATATAATTGGGTTAGGGTTACATTAGACACAGCTTGGTCAAACTTGGCTTTGGAAAAGACAAGAAAAAGCTGATCAGACTTTCTGAAATATTTTTGTTCTATGCAAGTAGAATCACAGTTGATGATGAACATCTAGCAAATGCAAAATGTATTTTCTTCTTTTGGAATATTTGGAAAGAATACAAGTAGATTGTTAGTTTGCTTCAGGTACAGTTGGTATCAATTTCTCATTTTTATGTAGGACAAAACCTGATGTCTATTGCTTCCTTATGGGTCTATAATGCTTTTCTGAAAGGAATTTTTCTTTAGAAGCCGCTTTAGGTACAAATTGTGGCTTAGCTCTCGGAGTAGGTCTGTCTTTATGAAAAATGAGTTGGGATGTTTACCAGAAAAGGCTTTCAACTCAGAAATCTGCCTTGTAGACATAACAGTCACCAACAATGTAAACTTCCAAGTAGATCTACTGTAGATGCCAGCTCAAATGGAAGTTTTGTCAATATCTGCAGCATGATAGTGATATCCCATGGAGGGACTGGGTCCTTAATTAGGAGTCTCAAAAGAAAAATTCCTTTCAGAAAGGCGTTTTGTTTTGTCCTACATGAAAATTAGAAATCGCTGCCAACTGTACCTTGATAGTGGAGAAACTAGACCCATCGTGAAACAGTTCTGCCCCCCCCCCCCAAAAAAAATCTAAAATAGATGAGACATAGGCTGAAAATGGGTCTAGACCTGTGGAGGATGCCCATATGGTAAATCTTTTCCATTTACTGAGATGAGCCTTCCATCTATTGGGCTTTTGGAAACAAGATAAAATTTGAAGAACAGTTGTAGATAGTCTTGCATTTAAAGTTAACCATTAGAAGTGCAGTTAACATCAGATTTGTGAAGTCCAGGTGAGGCTGACCACACAGTGGGTGAAGAAGGCTGGGACAGGGTGTGTGAACTAGATGAGGTCAGAGGAAGGGCAATCAAACTTGCAAGGAGCAATGAAAAGCACTTTGGCCATGCACTTTTTGGCTGTCTGCAGAAACCTGGTAATCAGGTAAAGAGTGGGGGGGAGGGGCATGAAGAAGACCCGGGGGCCAATCATGGATTAGAGCATTCCTCTGTGACTGACTGTGTGGAGGAATCATGGCAAAGTAATTGCTGCAGTTGTTGTTTAGGTACAAAGCAAAACTATTGTAGCAAGGTTGACCCCATTGACTGAAAATCTGCATTGCCACTGATGATTGATGAACCACTTTTGAGGTAGAAAGATAGACCTGCTCAATTTGTCCTCTAGTACATTGGAAGTCCCCAGGATGTGCATTCCAGTCAGAAAGCAATGGGAAGACATTGTCCATTGGACATTCTCATGACTTCCTGGCATAGAGGGAAAGGCTGGGTTTCTCCCTATTTACTGATGTCCCAAATGACAGCCATGTTGTCTGATTGAACTAAAATTCACCCTCAGGTAGGGCATCCTGAAATGCCTGCAGTGCTGGGAGGACTGCCCTTATGTTCAAGACACTGACGTAAAGTCTGACCTCCATTGTTGACCACGAATCTTGAACTGTCTTCCCCTCAAAATGGCCCCCACCCCAGAAGGGAAGCATCCGTGGTTACTGTGGCTAATATGTGATGTGTTTTTTTTTTTTTTTGCAAATTGGTGTGAGACAGATTGGTACATGAAATGGGTAAAATTGTAGTGACCACTGGACAGAAAGAGTCCACTGCAGAACTCTTGTGTAGTATCTTGCTTGTGAAACTAAAGTGATAGCACCCGCCATCAGACCTAAAAGTTGAAGAACAAGTCATGGTGGAGGACCGCTGAAGCTACCCGGTGCAAGAACAGTGTTGTGGACTGGGAAAGTTTGGCTATTTGGTGAACTGGGTCCAGGGGCATCCAATAAATTCTATCTGCCGTGTCAGCCTTAGGTGACTCTTGAGAAGTTTGATTGTGATTCCCAGTTGCAGGGCAAGATGGAACAAGAAGTCCTTTCATTTCACCAGTAGTTCCTTGGCTGGTGTGATAAGAAGCAATCATCTAAGTAAGGGAACACCTGGAACCCGTGCAGTCTGAGGTATGCTGCTACCACTGCCAAGCATTTGTTGAACACCCTGGGGGCTGTGGTGAGACCAAAGGCCAGTACTCTGAATTGGAAACGATTGGCTCCCAGCTGGAAATGTTAGAATGTCCTGGATTAATTCACTGTCTTGATATGATAGTACCCGTCCTGGAGATCTGTGGAGCACATCCAGTCATTCTTTCTCAGAGGTAGAATGGACTGAATTGTGACCATCCAGAACTTTGTTTTACAAACTGGTTGAGATAGCTTAGGTCCAAAATTGGCTTCAGTTCCCCTGTTTTCTCTGGAACTAAAAGGAACCTTGAATAGGATCCTAGTTGGTGTGTGTGTGTGGGGGAGGGGGGGGGGCTGCTGGATGACTTTCTTTTGTAGTAGCCTTTTAACTTGTGCTACTGCTAATCCCATCTGACTGGGTAGAATGGTGGGGATTTATTTCTGTTTTGGAGGAGGAGATACAAAAGGAATAATATAGCCTCTGGTGATCCACTGCACCCAAGAATTTTGAGTGATGGCCTACCAGGATTGAGGTTGCAGAAATAGACACCCCCTCACAGCCTCCAGAATGTGGTAGTCAGGCAACCCTTCAGGAGCAAAGAAAGGATTTCTCCAAGAAAGGACCATGAAACCCCTGATGTGTGGTCATCTCTGTCTCTTGGGCAATGTATGTTAAAACTACTCCCCCCTCTGCCCCAGGGAGGTCTGTTTGCAGGAGCATCTTGATCAAAACCCTTAGATTAATGGAGCCCCCCCTTTGGTTATGAGAAAAAAGTCTTTTGAGGGATGGAAAAACAAATTCCGAATACAGACAGGTTTTACTGTGCTATTCACTCCTGGAGAGCATATCTGTCACTTTAGGTCCAAAAAGTGTTGAACCATGGAATGGGGCATTAATATAGGACATTTTGTAGACTTCCACAAAAATGCAAAATACACATCCAAGCATGCCAGCAAATGGCAGTGCCAGAGCCTGCATCCCATGATGTGCCATCAGCTGCATTGGAAAGCAGTTGCAGGGACACATTCGGCATTAACTGTTGGGTAGATAACTGGGACTCCACCAATTTTTGGATGTCCGTTGGGAGATTACCCAAGAGCGATTTGATCAGTTCTTCAGTGAAATCCCTCTGAAACCTAGTCATATGTGTGAGGTAGTTCAGCACTCTGAGTGTAAAAGTCACTGAAGCATATGTTTCCCAAGTATGTCCAGAGCCCTAGACAACCTGTTAGGGGGGTGAAGAGAAATAATGTCCTTGGAGAGTTCTTTCTTAGTTGCTGCTGCCACAACCATAGCATCTACTGGTGGGCCCTTGCTCCAATAAGATCAATTCCTGGGAGCTGCTAAAATGTTTATGTGGAATTGGGTCTACCACATCAGGTTCCTTCCATGTTGAGAGACTAGATTTATAAGCTCATCAGCTAGCAGAACCACCCAAGAAAAAGAAGAAGAGCCAACCCCAAACACCAGGAGGAACACTGACTTCTCTGAAAAGGGAGCTCTGATGACCAACGACCTTGCTGCTTTATCAGCTGTAAAATGTCTAGGAAGACAATGTCCTCAAGAGGGAACCATGGGGACCCCTCTACTTCAAATTCTGACTTCCTTAAGTGAGTTGAGTGAAGACTCTATATGTCTCCTCTTACATTATCTGTTTTCTAGAACCTCCTTGGTAGGGACTTCTGGAGAAGGCTCAAAATCGGATGGGTGTCTCACCTGACAATCATCCTCAAAGCCATGAGAGGCTGACTGTCTGTGCCAATCAGGATGATTGGACATAGAAACAGAATGTGATCAGGGTTGGTATGGATCTGAGGATGGTAAGAGTCATCTCCCCTCTCGATTTAGAGAAAACCCTTTTGAATGCCTTGAAAGCCAAAATTGTTATTGGAGCTGAGGAAGTATCTCTCCTGACTGAAGCAGGAAGAATACCCTCTGTGCCAATATGACCCAGTTCTGAGGCCGACAAAGGTGCCAAGCTGTCAAGAGCTGAGGCACTGACATGAAAGGATGGCTTCAGAAACTGTGGAGTCATCCCTGAACCCCTGATGCCAGTGCTTCAGCTCCAAGATTCATCCAGTCTGACTCCACAAGAGTCAAGAGAGTAAGGGAAGCAAGAAGTGGAGAAGACCATCGGTGCCAACATAGGGGTTCTACCAGGTAGAATTGGATCCGAGGACTTTGGATTTGGCAAGCAGACTGGTAAAGAAGACAGCAGGGTAGTAGGAAGAAGACCCTGCACCCCTGAAGGGGTCAGCGTCGGGAGGACCCCAGTTGAATCTGGATCCAGGGGAATTCCACATCATCCTGTCAACATCTGCCAGGATAAAACCACCGATGATGACTGAGAATGATGCTTCTCTAGGAGAAAGGGAGAGTTGCAATCTCAGGCTCACCAGTTTCAATGAACAACATGGGAGGAATGAAAAGTGATTGGATCCAGGGAGACCCTGGATCTGGACACCTCATAGCCTTTGGAGCCACACTCAACATATCCATCGGATCCAGCAGCATTTCATGGAACCTTTACTTCAGTTCCTTTTCCTTGTCTTTCTTCTTGGATTACTCCCTCTCCTGTTTCTCTCTTTCTCTTTAACTGGCATGCCCTTATCGCTCTTTGGAGTCTGAGAAGATGATACTACATTAGTTGATGGAGAACCCCCAGCTTGGACAGGAAGAAGGCCTTTTAAGATCATTTTGTTCCGTCTCACTTGAAGTGCTTTGGTACCAAATGATGTGCAGGCCTTGCACTTGGAATCCAGGAGGGGCAACACTTAAGCAATAAACACACAGAGTGTGGATCCTACGACCACAGGCCAAAATTTTTTAAATCCAGTGGACTTGTCGGTCATAATGAAAGGGAACTACTGCACAAGAGAGAAAACTGTTAGGGAACAACACCAGCAATTAAAACAGCTTTAAATGAATAAGAGCAGTTATATATAAAGATATGTTTAGATTTTTTAAGTAAAGGATGACACCTGAAAGTTTTATACTAAGGTACATGAAGAACTGATAACAGAATATATTTATAAGGGAGGAAGAACACTAAAAGGCAATGCTAATTTAGAAACTTGAAGTAATTATAGCAGAAAATAGAATTTCACTTAGCTGAAGAAGTTAGTCAGAGCCCTGGTATTCCACGTCCTTTTGGATTAAGCGGCAAATGAGATCTGTGGTACTCAGAGGAAAGAAGGGGTTTATGGGTGAGAGAAGGAGTCAGAACCCCCAATCCAAAGCTGTGGAAGGTGCTGAGGTCAGATCTGATCAAATCTGGTGACCCAAGGGTTGAATTGAATGAAAACAGACAACATTGGATCAATAATTTTATTAAGAACACAAGAAATACCCAGTATGTTCTGTTCCTTTGTATGTTTATTTACAATCTGTTGTTCCTCAGCATGCATTCTAAATACTTTCCTTACTAATGTTGCAGAATCAATATTTTTTTCATCTGCTTCTGGTAAGTTTAAGTCCCCAGCTCCTTCTAATTTTGCTCCTATGTTTCATGCAAGAAACATTGCTGCTTGCTGTTTCTCTAGCATAAAATGTAGGCAGTTTCAAACACACAGTATATGTATTGTATGTTTTTAAATTTTCAAGAGTGCATATTTGTGCTAAACTGTCACTCTGTCTTGCTTTCATTGCTGACAGTACAACTGGCACTTGCAGTTAGTGCAGAGGATGAAGGCTATGAGTTGTTTATGAGCTGCTTCCTGCAGTCTAGGGTATGATTCCCTCACGTTCCATTTACCTGTTGTGACAAAGTCACTTAACCAGACAGTGCTCTGGGGCCGGGTTTGAACAAGATCCTTGTGCATCAGTGCTCTTCTTTAGTTAACAATTTTTTTTTAATTTCTTTAGGATTCTGTATATTTTCTCTCATGATAAGGAAAAGACTTGTCTGCGTGCCTGCAGAAAAGTGTCTCCTACCATCTGGACAGACTCTATTTTTCATAGTCATAGTCCAGATTGCATCTGGATTTTGTTGAAGGCAGTGAAGGCTGACCTTTATTTTTCTTTTTAATTTAATGTTGCAGCAAGCCTCCCCATTAGCCTGCCTAAACCATCTGTTGTCTTTTTGTACTTTGGTGTGCACAGTTCCCTTCACTTGCCACCTGGCATTTAAGGTACCCTGACTCTTTACCATTTGTTTTAGGCACTGCCAGGGACTGTCCACTTGGCAGATTGTGGCCTTCTAGTTACTAGTTTAGACATTGTCATACTTTTCAGCAAACAGTAGTCAGGGGGAAGGGGTGGAGTAAAAAGTCCAGTGCAAGCAGCTCTGTGTTCCCTGGTTTATCCCCAGAGGGTGCTTGTGCTAACAGATTTGTTTTTCAATTGAACTGTACCGGTTATACGTCAAATTAAAGGTGGGAAAAGATTTTAAATTATTTATTGTGGTCTCATTTTTTTTATATCACAAAAACTTGGCATTTTAACAGGAATGTACACTTTTTATATCCACTGTGTATATGTGTGTGTGTGTGTGTGTGTGTGTGTGTGTGTATATATATATATATATATATATATATATATATATATATATATATATATATATATATATATACATACGTGTGTGTGTGTGTGTGTGTGTGTGTGTATATATATATATATATATATATATATATATATATATATACATACACACACACACACACACACACACATGTATGTATGTGTGTATATATATATATATATATATATATATATATGTAAAGAGAGGCAGAATCAGCAAGTCCAACAAACAAACTGTTTAATTGTTAGCTCTTTTCATCTGGCACTAACTTCATCAGACAAGGAAAATAGGAAATTACATATTTTAAATAGTAAAAAATACATGGCATCACTTCCCATCTCTGTTCAAAAGGCATAACACTTTTAAATATATGTATAAAATATATATATATATATATATATATATGGGTCTACTGCTCTACATCGAAAGAACACTTCTTCGAAGTAGAGCAGGAGACCCACAGTTCAGCGAAAGTTCACTTCTACGAAAGTGCACTTTCGCTGAAATCTAGTTCCCTAGGCGACCAAAAAAAAAAAAAAAAACACTAGAACATATTTTTGCAGGGGGGCAAGCCTCCCTGCACCCCCAACCCCCCTCCCACTTAAATATACCAAATCCGAGATTGCACTACAGCGGGGAAAAGGGAATATCCCCATTCCACTCTGTAGTGCGACTGCCGAAGTCAGTGTTCGAAATTTTACTAGTTTCATCAAGTGGACTCGGTGAAGTGGGTTCGTAGAAGTGAAACTTCGAACATCTGCTTGGAGCCCATAGATATATATATATATATATATATATATATATATATATATATATATATATATATATATATATATATATATATATATATATATATATATATATATATATATTTATATATATGAGAAAAAAGTTTAAATATTTATATGCATATGTAACTATGTAAACCTGTAGTTAAAAATCATCTTTCTAAAGATTTAAGTTTTAAAATACATTTCACATTACAATTGTCATTTATTCCTGGGTAGCTGAAAGCATTCAAAACCAGCTGCCAGTTAAGTTCCCTTTCTTCCAACAGCAATGACCAAGGGTCATCCCGAATATCTGTGAGAAGTTGTTCTATAACCACAAATGAAAAAGTGTTCCCTGGGTTGCTACTGACGTCTGGCTAAGGCATTAGTAGGAGTTTGTTTCCCTATATTGTATATGTGCTCATAAATGCATTGTTTTAGCTGTCTTTCCGCCTTACCAACATAAAAACATTTGCATTTATCGCACAAAGTTAAGTATATCAGTCCTTTCGTTTCACAGTTGAACCTAATTGTTATGTTCAATTGATATTTATTAACAGTTATTCTTTTACTAACTTTAATGCACTTGCAAAAATGGCATCTGCCACATTTATACATCCCGGGACTGTTAACATATTTTTTATTAGGTCTTTCAAGTAAGGCTTTCAAGTTACAGCCTCTTTTAAAAGTTACGCGTGGTCTCTCACCCAACTTTAGACAAACAGAAGTATCAGCCAGAATCAAATCCCAGGTGTTCTTTGTGTTTCACTGTTGCAGTCATCACATTAGGGTTAGCTGCTTGCAGTAGCCCTCAGTCGGCCTGATTATCAATGCCTTGGGTCCTGCATTGGTTGCTGTCTCATCTTCATGACATCAGGAAGTCAGGGGTATAAAGCATGCAGCCGACACCATTATATCAGTCTTTCTTGCCGTGTGGTGCCTGAAGCAGAAGCAGTTCACACGTGCCGGTCGGCCGACTCCTGAAATTTTCATTTTTTGAGTTTCAGATCCGAAGTCTTCAACTAAGTATCCCGTTGGGGATCATTTTTTCTTGCTCTAAACCGATGTCAGTAAAAGTTAACAATTGTACTTCTTGTGGAAAGCAAATACCTCATAAAGATTTTCATTCATACTGAATTCCTTGCTTAGGCCCAGACCACGACGTACCTCGCTGCCGGTTTTGTGCCTTATTCAAACCTCATACTATTCGTCGTTGGTTCATTTACACATCTAAATATTTTGGTACTCGGTTCAGTTATCCAGAAATGGCTTCAGTAAGCCACCCGACTACCGACATTCTGAAAAGACGCAAAGATAAAGACAGGCCGCATAGGTCCAAAGCTGCCGACGATGCTTCTCCTAAGCTAGTCGCCAGTCCGCCGGTACTCAGTGAGGTGCTTTTGCAGCCCCTGATACCCGCTACTTCAGATTCGCAGGCCTCTACTGAGACCCATTCAGAGTCCGGTATGCCGCAAGATGCTTCTTCAACTGTGGAACCTACGGATGTCTCTACCTTGGATGGGTCCAGAGCCGCTGTGCAGGCACCGGCTTCTGAGGGTGTATTCAGGCCTACTGACTTGCATATTAAACCGACACCATCTTCTTCTTCAAGACCTAAAACTGGATCCATGCTTAGAAAACCAATGCCCAGACCGCATGGTCAGGCCCCTATGCCTAAAAAACAAATAATAAGAATGGCTGAAGACCTTATTACTCTCATCAGGGGAAGCCACCCTTCTCCCTCTAAGAGACCTAGGACTGATTTTCCTTCGGATTCTTCTGATCAGGATTCTGAAATTTCTGTTTTCTCTGATTACCAGGATTTGCCCTTATCTACCTATGAGGACTCTGATGTAGAGGACTCCATTCCCCCTGCTTCCTCTCCAGAGGATTTCTCTTTTGGTGAAACCTTGCATACTCTTAGGGAGCATTTTCGCTGGGAAAGCCAGGATTACTCTGACTCCAAAAAAAGGCTTAGGGAATTCTTACTCCTACCTTAACACAGGCCTTTAGCTATCCCTCCTGTACTGGACATTGTAGATGATGCCTTCTCGGAATCTAGCCTGGCCCCTGACTCTTTACCTCCTGCTCCCAGAAAACCTGATAGGTATTACAGGGTTCCTGACTCTCACAAGTTCCTTTTTTAAAAATCCTACTGCAGGTCCTGAGACCATTTCACAGGGACCCAAGGGCGTTAAGGCTACTTCTATCAAAAATCCTACCCCCCTCTGATAGAGATTCCAGGGTGCTGGATAGATGGGGTAAGAAGGTATACGCTTCTGCAACCTTGGCCATTAGGGCCTTAAACTGCCAGTTTCATATGTTAAAGTATCAGCAGCATGTTATTGGATTGCTTAAACAGAAAATGATGTTGATTCCTGTCTGTGCTGAAAATAACGATTTACAGGATTTAATGCATTCTGCTGAACAAGTTGGAAAACATACTTTGCAATGTGGTTTTGATTCATTAGAGACATCTTGCAGGGCTGCTGTCACTGGGTCTGTACTTAGAAGGCATGCTTGGCTTAAGGAGCAATCTTTGCCAGATCATGTTAAAGCTAAATTACTGGATGCTCCCTTAAACCAAGACCGCCTGTTTGGCAACAAAGCAGAAGAAGTACTTAAAACATGGAGGAAAAAGCTAAATCTATGCAAACTGTAAAACATTTCCTGCAAGTACAGCCTCCCAGATTTAGTAGGCATTGGCCTTCTAAGAACTGGTCCTTTCCTGCCTCTTCAAGGCCTTCTCAATACAAACCCAGAACCAGCAGAACACCCAGGCTTCAGTCCCAAGGTACTCACAGGCCTAAGCAGTAGGGGGCTCCCACTTCCAAAGCAAGGAGTAGTAAGACTCCCCCCTATGGTAAACGGTCTCAATGACTTAACTTTAAATCTTCCAAGCCCTGCTCAACTGACTGTTCCTTTAGAGGGAAAGATTGCCCTGCAGGCAAAAAATTGGGAACTCGTTACCCATGACAAATGGGTTTTAACTATAGCTTCCCAAGGATACAGATTTCACTTCCACTCTTTACCAACCCTAAACGGTTGGCCAGACCTACCCCCAAATCAATGGGCAGGGGCTCAAAAACAAATTCTCTGTCTTTTAAGCATCAGGGCTATTCAACCTGTTTCAGAAGAAGAATGGGGGCAAGGTTTCTACTCAAGACTTTTCCTGGTACCCAGAAAAGACAATTCCTGGCGTCCTATCCTGGACCTGTCTATCCTAAACACTTTTTTGGTAATCCCAGAATTCAAGATGCTAACTCTTCATCAGCTGCTTGTCATGCTAGGCAAAGATGCTTGGCTGGCAACACTGGATTTAAAGGAAGCTTACCTGCACATCCCAATAAGGGAATCTTGCAGAAGATACCTACACTTCAGAGCAGGCTACATGCACTATCAGTTCTCTGCACTGCCCTTTGGCTTATCTACTGCGCCCAGGGTATTCACAAAGTGCCTAGCTCCAGTCATTACATTTTGCAGGCAAAGAAATATTCAGATATACCCATACCTGGACGATTGTCTAATTCAGGCAGAAAGCCAGGACATACTATTAAATCATCTGGCATTTGTAAAGAAATTGCTAATGTCTCTGGGGTACACCATAAATGAAAAGAAATCACATCTTGTACTCTGCCAACAAATTGTATTCCTGGGAGCAAGCTTGAATACATCTTCCCAGATGGCATATCTTACACCAGAGAAGCAAGTTCATTTTTGACAGTCTACTTCAAACTACTGGCCACAAAGATCCAGCTGTCTGCAAGGAAAATACTGCAAGCCCTGGGGTTCATGGCCTCTTGCATTCTACTAATTCCATATGCAATACTGCATATGAGGAAACTACAATGGTATCTAAAAAGCCTATGGTGTCAACATTCTCAGGATCTAGAATCAATGATTCCTATCATACCTTGTGTACAGATAGAGTTCCTTTGGTGGGCAGAGGCCTGCCACCAAAACAAGGGACTGCCATTCATTCTACCCCCTGCCGCCCAAACTCTAACAACAGTTGCATCAAATTATGCATGGGGGGGGGGGGGCTCACTTGGCAGGGCAGTGCATTCAGGGCAAATAGAACCAAATCAAATGCACCTGCATATCAATCAAAAAGAAATGTTAGCTGTACAGAATGCTCTGACAGCCTTCAAGGACCATATTCTTCCCAGACAATTATTGGTAAAGACGGACAACACCACTGTTATGTGGTACATAAACAAGCAGGGGGGAACCCACTCCTACCCTCTCTGCAGGCTAGCCATGGCTCTGTGAAACATAGCCTTGAGCTACCAAGTGCACCTACAGGCTCAGTTCCTGCCAGGAAAGCTAAATACACTGGCAGACGACCTAAGCAGAAATTTCATGGACCCACACGAGTGGAAACTGGAACCAAATATATTCAACATGTTGAGAAACAAATGGGAGAGCCCAGAGATAGACCTGTTTGCCTCCCCCCCAAAACTACCAATTGGACAAATTCTGCACAAGGACTCCCCACAAACAGGCTTGGAAAATGGTTGCCCTGTCCTTCACCTGGAAAAACCTACCAGTTTATGCCTTTCCCCCTCTGCCTCTCCTCTCCAAGGTACTACTAAAGATCAAACAGGACATACTAAGGACAATACTGATTGCACCAGACTGACCACGCCAACACTGGTACCTCCTCTTGCGCAGTGTGTCACTGCTGTCACCATGGTACCTGCCTCAGACCCCTGCCCTGCTGTCCCAGTAAGAGGGCCAGATTCTGCACCCACAGCTTCAAACCCTGAACCTGGCAGTCTGGCTAATTACTTGATCTCTCTGTTACCATCCCTCAGTAAGCAAATGATGGATGTCATTCTGGAGGCAAGGAGGCCTAGTACTAGAAAATCCAATGCTGAAAAATGGAAAAGATTCTTTTCCTGGAGCCAAACTCAGGGGATGGGCACATCAGTGCCCAATTTACCCCATATTCTTCAATACTTAACTGAGATGCTTCACAAGGGCTTTTCCTTTTCCTCCATCAAGATTCATGTCTCAGCCATTTCAGCTCATTACAGTACAAAACCACCCCTCTTCTCTCATCCACTGCTGAAGTAATTCCTCAGAGGGGCCAAAAACTTACGACAACCCAGGAGAGCCCCTACTCCAGCCTGGGACCTTAACTTTGTATTGGAAAAGCTCAGTCTACCTCCCTTTGTGCCAGCTGCAAATGCAGAGTTGAAATTCCTTTCTTGGAAAACAGCCTTTCTTCTAGCCATCACTTCAGCAAGAAGGGTGTCTGAATTACAGGCCGTCATGGCAGTGGAGCCTTTCATCATCTTTCGTGCTGACAGGGTCAGTCCCTCCTTTATGCCCAAGGTGGTATCCTTAATCAGTCCATTTATTTGCCAACCTTCTTTTCTAATCCACAGAACAAAGGGGAACGAATACTGTACTCCTTGTACATGGACAGACAACTTTGATTTTACTTGGACAGGACTAAGCTTCTCAGGAAATCTGAACAGCTGCTGGTTGAATTTGCTGCAAGGGTAGAGGGGAAGGCCATTTCAAAGCAAACCATTTCTAAGTGGATGGGCCATTGCATTAATCTTTGCTATAAACACCATGGAACACCTACCCCACAGGGGATAAGACTCCATTCAACTAGGGCTGCATCTACCTCTACAGCCTTTCTCAGAGATGTCCCTACCAGGGACATCCTAGAAGCTGCTTCCTGGAGTTCTGTACATACCTTCACCAAGCATTACCACTTGCCAATTTTTTCTAAATCCAGAGCTGGCTTCACCACTGCAGTCTTGCAGGGCCTTATTGCTGGTCCTAATGCTATCTAATTACCTCCTCCCATCCTTAGCTTTGGAAATCTACCCAAATGTGATGACTGCAACAGTGAAACATGAAGAACATAGTACAGTTGTGTACACTTACCATAAATGTAGATGTTCGAGTGTATTCACTGTTGCAGTCCTGGTTACCCTCCCTCCAGCCCCCTGACTTCTATTGACTATACCTCTATTCTTGTTTACTGTGCTTAAAGCTTTTTGGTGTATTTGCTTTTTGTTAGGGGTGTAACCTTGTATATAATTGCTTCCCATTATGGGGGCACCTAATATCTGCGGCAAGAAAGACTGATGTAATGGCGCCGGCTGCATGCTTTATACCCCTGACTTCCTGACATCATGGAAGATGAGACAGCAACCGACCCAAGACTTTGATAATCAGGCCGACTGAGGGCTAATGCTAGCAGATAACCCTAATGTGATGACTGTAACAGTGAATACACTCGAACATCTACATTTATGGTAAGTGTACACAACTGAACTTTTTTCACAATAATCCCTTTTAAAGTGAGTGCATTGACAGAAAAAGGGGTAATAAAAGTTGTAGTGAAGTCAACAGATACATTTAAAGTGACTTCTTCAGCTGTTGGGAGAAAATTATTAATTGAACCTTCTGACCTCGTACTGCTACCCAAAATAGGTTTAAAGACTCATTCCCTTCTTTTATGTGCAACTTCCATCATTAAATTATCTACTAGAAAAGTAGGGTAAGATCTTTTCAAAAACATTTCTTTTACTAAATTGCATTCCGAAATAAAGGAGGTTTCTAGAGAAGACATCCTGGCTGCTCTAACTAACTGGCCTTTTACAACGTTTTTTTTCTGATGATAAGGGTGGAAGCTTTCATAATGCAAAAAACTGTTTATATGTAGGTTTCCTATATACACTTGCCAGATATCTCTTATTACTGATGTCCTTTTCAATAAGGACATCCAAAAATGAAATGGTGTCGTACTAAACTGAAAAGTGAATTTAAAAAAATCTGTTAGGGTGGAAATACAATTCACAAATGCTTCTGCACCTGACTGATCACCTTCAAATAAAATAAAAATATTGTCCAAATAACGGGTTACCATTTTACTTGTTGTTGAAACAGATCACATTTAAATAAATGGTTTCTTTCCCAAAAAGCAAGTAAGTTTGTCAAGCTCCCACCACATGGAGATCCCATCGCCACCCCTGACTTCTGTAAATAAAAGTTGTTGTTAAACAAGAAAAAGTTAGTAATATCTAGAAGAAACTACATTAAGTACATTTCTTCCATACTGGCATTTTTACTAACAAGAAATTGCCTCACCCAGTCAAGGCCCAATTTCTGGGGGATCACCGTATACAGGTCTTTGATGTCAACCATGAGGAAATTCAAGGTCTCATTAAACACAAATGAATCCAGATGCTCTAAAAAATGCCAAGAATCTCGGCAAATCTGAGATTCAATTTACAAAAACTTTTTAAACTTTATATCAATAAATTTAGCAGAAACATAAGTTATTGAGCGAAGGGGTGGGTTGTAAATATATTATGAGTCTTAGGAAGAGCAAAAAAATAAGGTATCCTTGGTGCTGGCATACATAAATAGTTATAAGTGGAGCAGATCATTAAGTAAAAGGCCCCATTAACTTCATTTAAAGATACTTTGATGTAAGAGTCAGCTTCTAATAAGCGTGTCACTCTCCTATTATAATCTTGCTCATCCATAAATACCAACCCACCCCTTGTCAGGTTTCATTACCGAATGTTGTGTGTTCTCAAAGAATCCAACATTTGACGTTCATTTATATTTAAGTTAGAAGGGTTAAGCCACGGTGGTGCAGCGGTAGCGTTGTCGCCTCACAGCAAAGAAGTACTCCCGTTCGATTCTCGGCTGCAGCGCCTTCTATGTGGAGTCTGCATGTCCTTCCAGTGGTCGAGTACCGTTCGAAAGACATGTGTGAATGGGCGTGCCAGGCTGGCAAAGAGACACCATAAAAATCTGCTGCCATTCATTAGCGGACCGGAGTTCCGCTGTGGCGACCCCTAACCGGGAAAAGCCGAAAGAAGAACAAACATATATTTAAGTTGGAAATACTTCCTTTTACAGAACTGTTAAAATTATTTAAGCCATGTCGTAAATCAATTTCACACATTCTCTCAAAAAACTTCAAGGTGGGGTGTAATGGTGGATTGAAAAAGCTAGAAACCGTAAAATCATCACTGTTTAAACTGCTGCTACCAAAAAGTAGTTTTAGATTTAATTTACGTGACTACAGTTTTAAATCAATAAGGGTTTTAGCTAAATTTGCACCCTTGCTGGGTAGAAAGGTTAAACCTTTTGAAAAAACATCCACAAGGCTTTGAGACACTTCATACAAAAAAAAAAAGTTACATACATTGAAGTCCCCAATAGAGTTAGTAACAATAGTGGGGTAAAAGTTAGAGTCAACTGAACTTATACTGTCACCAGATGATACAGTTATTTCCCCCGACAATTCTGTCTTCTCTGACAACGGTTTTGGTGTTGACCTCCCCCCAAATGGAACTGGTTGTTCCTCCCTTGATTAGAAAAACCCTGGGATTCAGGGAGAGTTTGTTGTCTCTCCCTGTCACAAATGCCTTCACTGCGTCTTTCTGGTTTTGGAGGACCTGAAACTACTGTCCATCCTGCTACTGCAGAATCAGGGACCTCAACAAATGTAGACCCATTAGTGTTAATAACAATGTGCTTCTCTAGTAGATAATTTAATGATGGAAGTTGCACATAAAAGAAGGGAAGGAGTCTTTAAATCAATTTTGGGTAGCAGTTCGAGGTCAGAAGGTTCAATTAATAATTTTCTCCCAACAGCTGAAGAAGTCACTGTAAATGTATCTGTTGACTTCAATGCAACTTTTATTACCCCTTTTTCTATCAATGCACTCACTTTATAAGGGATTATTGTGAAAAACTGGGACTTGATTCGAGTTGATACTTCTGTTTGTCTAAAGTTGGGTGAGAGACCACGGGTAACTTTTAAAACAGGCTGTAACTTGAAAGCCTTACTTGAAAGACCTAATAAAAATATGTTACCAGTCCCGGGATGTATAAATGTGGCAGATGCCATTTTTGCAAGTGCATTAAAGTTGGTAAAAGAATAACTGTTAATAAATATCAATTGAACATAACAAGTAGGTTCAACTGTGAAACAAAAGGACTGATATACTTAGCTTTGTGCGATAAATGCAAATGTTTTTATGTTGGTAAGACGGAAAGACAGCTAAAACAACGCATTTATGAGCATGTGCTATACAATATAGGGAAACAAACTATTACTAATGTCTTAGCCAGACATGTCAGTAGCAACCCAGGGCACACTTTTTCATTTGTGGTTATAGAACAACTTCTCACAGACATTCGGGGTGGCCCATGGTCATTGCTTTTGTAAGAAAAGGAACTTAACTGGCAGCTGGTTTTAAATGCTTTCAGCTACCCGGAGTAAATGACAATTGTAATGTGAAATATCTTTTAAAACTTAAATCTTTAGAAAGATGATTTTTAACTACAGGTTTACATAGTTACTTATGTATGTAAATATTTTTTTTCTCATACACACACACACACACACACATATATATATATATATATATATATATATATATATATATATATATATATATATGGGAAGTGATATCATGTATTTTTTACTATTTAAAATATGTAATTTCCTATTTTCCTTGTCTGATGAAGTTTGCTTATTAGTGGCAGACGAAAGTGCTAACCATTAACCAGTTTATTGAACTTGCTGATTCTGCCTCTCTTTTTTTGTTTTTTACAAGTTTTCCTAGTTGTGTATTTGTTTTACACACACGCATATATATATATATATATATATATATATGTGTGTGTGTGTGTGTGTGTGTGTGTGTTATATCTATATGTGTATATATATATATATATATATATATATATATATATATATATATATATTTATGGAACCCGGACAGTCTACCGAAAGCCTGTTTCACCGAAAGTGAAACGGGCT